>NW_007727355.1:313750-372020 GCF_000696425.1 Galeopterus variegatus
GCGGGCGCAACACCGAGGGTTGCGATCCCGTTGCCGGTCCCGGTCCGGTACAGGCGCAACACTGAGGGTTGCGATCCATTGCCGGACACGAAAAAAGACAAAAAGGAAAAAAAAAAAATACACTGTTCTGGGCCGGCCTGGTGGCGCACTGCTACAGTGCGCTGCTTGGGAGCGTGGCTGCGCTCCCGCCGAGGGTTCGGATCCCACATACAGACAGGCTGCTCACTGGCTGAGCGAGGTGCGGGCGCAACACCGAGGGTTGCGATCCCGTTGCCGGTCCCGGTCCGGTACGGGCGCAACACTGAGGGTTGCGATCTGTTGCCGGTCACGAAAAAAGACAAAAAGAAAAAATAAAATAAATAAATTAAAAAAAAAATTTGTGATTATACCCCATGGCCCCCATCCAATTATCCTCCCAATTATCCCCAACCTCCCTCCCTGTCCCCCTCTCCCCACTCCACTTTGTATCCCTAGGTATATTCTCTCTCTCTCTGCAAGTCCAATACACCACTGTGGTCTTTCTTTCCTTCCTTCTTTCTCTCTTAGCTCCCACTTATGAGTGAGTATATGTGGTATTTATCCCTCTGTGCTTTGCTTATTTCACTCAACATAAGTTTCTCCAGGCTCATCCATGTTGTTGCAAATGGGAGAATTTCATTCTTTTCTATGGCAGAGTAGTATTCCGTGGTGTATATATACCATAGTTTCCTTATCCAATCATCCATCGATGGACATTTAGGTTGGTTCCATATCTTGGCTATTGTGAACAGATGGACATGGGAGTGCAGGTATCTCTTCAACGTGATGATTTCCATTCCTCTGTTTATATACCCAGAAGTGGGATTGCTGGATCATGTGGTGGGTCTATCTGTAGTTGTTTGAGAGCCTCTGTACTGTTTTCCACAGTGGGTGTACTAATTTACAGTCCCACCAACAGTGTAGGGGCATTCCCTTTTCTCCACATCCTCACCAGCATTTGTTATTCTCTGTCTTTTTGATTATAGCCAGTCTAACTGGGGAGAGATGATATCTCAATGTGGTTTTAATTTGCATTTCCCTGCTGACTGGTGATGTTGAGCATTTTTTTATATACCTGTTGGCAATTTGTGTGTCTTACTTTGAAAAATGTCTATTCACTTCTTTTGAGGGCTCCAGTTTCTCCCCGTCCTCACCAGTGCTTGTTTTCTGTCTTTTTGGTGGTAGCCATCCTAGGGGGTGTGAAGTTTATCCAATCATCCATCGATGGACATTTAGGTTGGTTCCATATCTTGGCTATTGTGAACAGATGGACATGGGAGTGCAGGTATCTCTTCAACGTGATGATTTCCATTCCTCTGTTTATATACCCAGAAGTGGGATTGCTGGATCATGTGGTGGGTCTATCTGTAGTTGTTTGAGAGCCTCTGTACTGTTTTCCACAGTGGGTGTACTAATTTACAGTCCCACCAACAGTGTAGGGGCATTCCCTTTTCTCCACATCCTCACCAGCATTTGTTATTCTCTGTCTTTTTGATTATAGCCAGTCTAACTGGGGAGAGATGATATCTCAATGTGGTTTTAATTTGCATTTCCCTGCTGACTGGTGATGTTGAGCATTTTTTTATATACCTGTTGGCAATTTGTGTGTCTTACTTTGAAAAATGTCTATTCACTTCTTTTGAGGGCTCCAGTTTCTCCACGTCCTCACCAGTGCTTGTTTTCTGTCTTTTTGGTGGTAGCCATCCTAGGGGGTGTGAAGTGGTATGTCATTAGCTTTTGACTGGCATCTTCTAGACAGCTGAAAATGACGAGCATCTTCTCATGTGCTTATTTGCAGTTCATGTATTTTTTTTTTTTTTGGTGAAGTGTCTGTTCAGAATTTTGCTCTTTTTAAAAAAAAATTTTTTTTTAACTGGGTTAATTGTGTTCTTATTATTGAGTTTTAAGACTTCTGTACGGGCCGGCCTGGTGGCGCACTGGATAAGTGCGCCGCTTGGGAAGCGCGGCGGCGCTCCTGCCCGAGGGTTCGGATCCCACATACAGACCGGTTCCCGCTCACTGGCTGAGCGAGGCGCGAGGCACGGGAGCAGCACCGAGGGCTGCGATCCCGTTGCCGGTCCCCGGTACGGGGGCAACACTGAGGGTTGCGATCCGTTGCCGGACACGGAAAAAAACAAAAAAAAAAAAAAAAAAGACTTCTGTATGTACTCTGGATAAGAAGTCCTTTATCTAGTATATGATTTGCAAAAATTTTCTCCAAGTCTGTGACTTATATTTTTTATTCTCTTAATATCTTTTGCATAAAGAAAGTTTAAATTTTTGATAGTTTATTGTTTTTTGTTCTGTGGATTGTACTTTTGGTATTGCATCTGAAAACCCTTTGTCAGAGCCAAGGCCTGTGGTTTTCTGTGTGCTGTGCACTGGTGGCATGTGCTGGGACTGCTGTTTAGGGGTGCAGAGGAAACTGCTGGCAGGCAAATGGTACCTGGCAGTAGGTACCATTGTCATTTACTCTTTGCAACTGAGGATTTAAAATTTTTTTTATTTACAATGAGGAGGAGGAATTGGTTTTCTTTGGTTTCTTTCTGGAGTTTCATTGATTTATTCAAGCAACAGATATTTACTCTGTCTAGGGCTCAGTGAGGACCACAGTGGACATGGTCCCATTTTTCATAGAGTTCACAGACCAACAGGACGAGAGACTGCACACGTACAGTAAGAGACATGACCGCATTGGCACAAGTCACAAGTTCTCTGAAGCCAGAGCTCTGGGTGCTGCGAGTGTCTTAGGAGGGACCCAGTTAGAAAACATTGGAAGAGTGTCCCTTAGAAATCGAGGTGGACTCAGAGCCAGCCAGGCAGAGGGGTTGGGGGCAGGCATGGGAGGGGACGAGCTGGGAAGTGGGCTGGGCTGCTCATCTCAACACACTGGGGAGCCACTGAAGCGTTATACCTTCAGTAAAGGATGAAGCCCTCTGGGTGCATCTGCTTGTGTGGGCATAAGGTCTTGTGGTCGTGACTGCAGAGTCCCCAGTGAGGTGCCTGTCTCGTGCCTGTCCCACATTGTTCTGTAGTAGATCAGTCACATCATAGAGCAGACCTGGCTCAATCTTTGCCGGAAATAATTCAGTGCCTGCCAAACAGGAAGTGCTTGTCTTTGTCCTGGAGTTGGTTAAGAAACAGGGTCAGGGCCTGGGGGGGTTGGTGCTCACGTGTCCAGGTGGGCTCCAGGGCTGACCTGGAGGGCTTTGACACTGCAAGCTTTTGGTCCCACAGGCTTGTGGCTTGGGCTTGGGCATGAGCAGGGTGTGAAGGAGGGGCCTGGTCGCTGCTGCCCCTCCCTGAGCTTGCAAGCTATGCATCATTCCTTTCCCTCCCTCACTGCTGGGGCTGGGACCCGCTCCTGAGGTCTCTCTTGGCTTTGCCATGTGGTGATTCCACTCTTTACCTGCCTTATGCTTATGGCAGGCTGACTTCAGCACGGTTTGATTTTGTTTTGAGTCATTAGCCAAGATCAGCAGTTGGACTTAATTTTCCTTGGGACTCTTCTTAGATCTGATTTTTGTTTGTTTTTTCAAATTAAAGCCGGTTGCCACTCGGACCTGAGTGTCTTGGCAAAACTGAGAGAGGGTGAGAGAATCAGTCATCAGATGGGGAGAGGTGGTCTAAGTTCGTGGAAACCTACGGTGTGGTTTCTTGTGTCCAGCATCAGGCCAGCAGCCCTGCCGTGCTCTGTAGATGTTTGGTAGGCACGTGAACGTGTGTGCTGGCCCCAACCCCACCAGCACTTGCCCCACCTCTGTCCTTGGGTTCCATTTCCTCCAGTCCAAGTCTCTCTTCATTGCGGGATGTACCATAATTTAGTGACACATTCTGGGAGGAGAAAAAGAGGTGTGTTAAGTGTACACAGTGATTTTAAGAGACAGTCCAATGTTCAGAAATGTTAAAATGTGAAAAAGTAGTTTATTTTGGTTATTTTCTGCTAATATTCGACATCCTCCTCCACCCCCGCAACAAGCTATTCTTGGACAGTGAGCCATAACCATCCCTAACTTTCCATGGGTTACTTCAGTTATCTGAAGGCACAGGAAGGGCGTGTTGGTACATTTTATTAGGAAGTTTGCGTGGTTTTATGTGGAAAGTTTTGACAACGCCGGCTTCAGAGCCTTAAAAACCCTCAGAGGCATCTTCTAAGACATATCTTGGCTGACTTGTGTTCGGGGCAGCTGCATAGGCAGCTTGGCAGAGCTGGTGACATGCTTGGGGGGTCCTGGGGCCCCCAAATCCTGAGCTCTTCTGCACCCCTCCCTCACCCTTCCAAGAGTGGAAACGGCTACAGAAACCATCTGACGCTGGTTGCAGCTGGGCCTGCCCTGCTCACCTCCATTTCAGTGAAGACTTGGGGAGAGCTGGTCTGGAGTGATGCAAGTGGGGAACCCAGATTCTCCCGCTTCAGCATGCCCCTCTGGGGTCACCATTGTCTTCTCTCCTCGCTGCCGTCACCCAGATCGGCTGGTGTGTGAGTCACTGTGCCATGCACTCCCCTCCCAGGCTCCCAGGCTCTCTGGGGCTTTGCAAAGTTCAAGAGGCGGGCAGCCCCTCTGGCGAGCCCTCAGAGCTCTCTGCCAGGGACAATTGGCTGGTTGATACAGCTGAGAGGGAAGGCCCTTACTGGTGGGTTGCCGAGGGAGCCAGAACAGAAGAGACATTGTGTGAGGAGACACAGGGAAAGGTCAGGGGGCTGCTGAGTTGTGACAGGCCACGTGAATGTGTACTGACTTTGCGTGATTTGTCTTCCCCTGTAGCATCTTTCTGTTCCTCGATGATGTGGGACCCCAGACGCCTCTGTGTTTCCTAGAAGGCAGGGTCTGGAGCCAGGGAGAGAAATGCCTCTGCAGAAGAGGTGCAGCCTGATCCTGCAGCCAATCACAGTCACCCAAGGACCCCTGGGGGTGGGAATGGTAGTCCCTATTAGTATTAGTGAAAGGGCTGGAAGAATTCGCTTGGAGTTGAAAGCAACCATCGTGTTCCCCAAATTTCCTTATCTAGACATTTGCCTGACAAAATTCTTTGCCAGTTTTCCAAGACACTGTTTCCTGACTAAATAAGTCTCCTGTAAAAATGAGGATTGCAAAACATGTGTGCTGTCACTCCCTAAAGCGAGGGAAGACCCTGTCGAGTAGGGGTGAGCTGGGGTCTGGCATTTGTGGATCCCTTAATGGATGGAGCCTGGAGCTGGCCTGTGCCCGACAGTCACCTGGGAGGCAGGGACTTGTCAGCATCAGCCTGCCCGGTGTGCTGGGGCTGGATGGAGGGGAGTGGGTATAGAAGCTTCCGGTTCAGACAGCCTCAGTTCAGGTTAGAGAGAGGTTGTCTCCATGTTGTATATGTGCAGTCACAGTCTCTCTTCTCTGTCTTATAGCTACCCTGTGGTGGGCTCTTATAAAGAGAGAGGCAGGAGTGTCAGGGAGGCTGCCCACTTGCAGGTCTCTGGGCCTAGGTGCCACGCCTGGCTTCCTTCCACTTATTACATCCAGGTTTCTTCTCTAAATTGCCATTTTGCACATGCATGTATATTGCAGGCTGCTCCCCTCCCTGCTCTTCGGGTGTTAGTGTGGGGAGAAATCATTAAGTGAGGGTTCCAGATAATAGAAGCCAACTTCAAGCATAAAAATTCTTGACTGTTTCCATGGGAAGCTCTTTAAAATGTCATGTTTGCCTTTCTGCATTCATGTTCTAGTTTCTAATTGATTACTGATGCAGGAATATATTCACGTTATCACAATGCAGGTAATACCAAAGCATGTAGAATAAAAAATGGAACTCTTTCCTTTACATCTCTCTGCCCCAATGAATTTTTTTGCTCTCTCCAGATGTTATTGGCTCTCTGTTCTACACTCTTTTCCTGTGTATTTTACATTCACAAATAAAGTAGTTCTTTAAAAGCACTGGGATTCTGTTAGACTCTGTTTTGCCATTGCTTTCTTCTAGCAGGGTGTCTTGGGGATCTCTGCATGCTAGCCTCTTAGTCACTTTGCTGTACCTATCGAGTCCTGTGCAGTGGCAGCAGGGTTCTCCACAGTGGAGTTGACAATTCTCAGGTGAACAAGAAAATTCCCTTCCTTCCCCAATGGTGACAGTCCCTCACAGACAGGCATGTGAGTCTCTTGTGGCTTCTGCTGTTTCAAGCAGTGTGGAGTGTGGACTGACCCTACTGCACCCATCCCGGGGACCCGGTGCACTAAGTGCACCTCCATGACCTCCTTGGCAGAGTTGTCAGACAGATGTGGGGAGGGGCCCAGCCTGATGCCCCCATGTTGTTCCAGGGGCCAGAGGTGCATTGTCCTTCCTCCCTTCCTCCCCTTTGATCTCCTCCTTTCACTGAGGTGCAGAGAGGTGCAGTGGCATGTCCAGGGTCACCCAGCAAGTCTGTGGCAGAGCTGCTTCAACACTTAGGAGGTCTCTCACCCCAAAGCCCACATTATTCTGCTTTTCTTAAGTCTTTTTTAAAAGAAAGTTTTTCTTCTAGTTACAAAGGTGAAATACTCATATATGCAGGTTGCAAGGAATTGAAATTCTCTCTCCAGCCCACTTCCTTGAAGTAACTACAACAAACAATTAGTTGTCCTTCCAAAACATTTTGTTCTCTGTGTGAGTGAGAGATACGCGTTCTTATCTTCACTGTAGGCCTTCCCATGCCAGCACAGGGACTCTGTCTCATTCTCTGTAACATCTGCATAGTGCGCCCTGCAGTTTAGGATCTACCTGACTTTTCCTATTGAGGGACACTTTGTCATCTTGAGGTGTCTTACTGTTGCAGAGACCCTCACTGACCCTCCTTGTACATTCATTTACATTCTTGTGTTAATATTTTGGTCGGATCGCATCCTGGAAGATGGATTTCAGGTTTGCTAGTGTTTTTTTCTTGGACTTTTTTCCTGTGTTTCTTCCCTTGCTCTCTGCAGCTGGTCAGCTCTCTCTTACTGCCGAGGGAGCAGCCACATTCTGATTGGGCTGGGGAACACAAGAGCCAACTGCATTAGACGCTCATCCAAAGGAAGAGCAGTGCTTTGCAGATGAGAGAGACTTTGGATGCACGGACTAGCATTTAGCCTTTATGGTTGTATGTGGCTTTGGCAACTGATTCCAGTAAACCTCAGTTTCCTCTGCTGTCGGATGGTGAGAACAGTGACTCAGTCTCATAGGGTTTGAGTGGATGAAATGGTGAAGCTGGTGAAACCTGCAGCACGGCAGAATGCAGGGAACTTGCCTGGTGGCTAAGAGGACTCCAGGAAGCAAGGGCCCATCTGGCCTAGTCTGGGCTCCATGAGGGGCACGCTCTACTCCCCACTCTCTTCCCAGCACCAGGACAGAGGCAGACTCCCAGGACAGACACAGATGGCGTTGAATTGAAATTCAGAGCTGTGGCAAAGGCTGGGGGTGGATCCAAGCATACGTGTTTAATTTTTCTTAGTATAGAAAACTTTAAAAATATATACAGAAGTAGAGAAAAGGGCAGAGCAGACCATCACCCACCATCCAGCTTCAGCAGTTACTAGTTTGCAGGTGATGTTTTCTCGTCTCCAACCCCAGGATGGTTTTGAATCAATACATATCCTATATGAAATACATCAGTATGTGTCTGTAAGAAATAATAAGACTCTTAAAAAAAAAACAAAACACAATAACCACAATATCGTTAAACCTAGAAATTAGTAAATTAATGCATCTTAATATTATCACATATCCAATTGCCCCTGTTGTCTCATATCTATGTCTTTTTTTTTTTTTTTTCTTCTTTACACAGCATTTTGAGAAGAAGTTGTATTGTGTGTCCTGCAGGAATGTTGCTCATGGCAGCTGCGTGGCAATATTTCTCTGGTATTTCCTATAAACTGGCACTTAGATCTAGGGCCATGATCACATTCAGGTTTAACTGTCATTGTTTTAAGCCCAGGGGATGTCTGTGAACCCAGAGCCACTCACAAGGGATGTCCAGTGGCCCCAAGGGACGGGACTGGGCAGGATAGAGATGGCCAGGACACCCCAGGACACCTCACATGAAGGCTGGCTCTTCTTCTCTTGCACCGGAGTGAAGAGGTAAACCTGGACATCCTCCAGGGACAGTGCAACCAGCGGTGGAAGGAGGCCCAGCTGTTGGGAGGAACTGCAGGCATAGTCAGCTAGGCTCAGGGCCCTGGGCCTTTCCCTTGACCTGCCCTGTGCCAGGGCCAGCCCAGCCACCCAGGCCCTCCCGACCTTCATCTCCAGGAGTGCTGGCAGGCGTGTGGGGCACACGGCACTTTGGATGGGTGCTCAGGCCACGGCTTTTGGCACCGGCACCTGTTTGGCCAGTTTCTCTGCATCTCAGTTTGCTGAGGCCGGAGAGATGCTGGCTTGTGGCCAGTGGCCTGGGGGGTGGGTGGCTGCTCCCGGCTGGGCCCTAGAACACTGTAGTCCAGCAGGCGGCTGAATTGCTTAGGGCAGGCCCACATTGGGGTCCAGCTGGAGTGGCTGAGAATGTTGCCCTGGGGATTGCCAGCTGAGCATGCTGCCAGGCCTCAGAGGCTTTGCAGGGCTTTGTCTCGGCCTGTCTCAGGAGGCTGGTTTTATAGGGGTGTCCAGGTAGGGGTCTGTAACCTACTTGGGAGTTCCCTGGGCCTGAGGTCTCATCTAGAGAGGGCACCGTTTCACCATTCTCAGTGTGCTATGACTCTCAGGGCAGCTTCCAGCAGTTGATCCCAGGTTGCTGGTAGCCTGGCACACACTGTGCTCCAGGGTGAGAGGCAGCTGTGGGTGCCGCCCTCCTCGCTTTGTTCAGCACTGCCTTTCTCAGGGAATCGTAAAGAACGTGACCTGGCCTCCTGTCATGCCGGTTGCCTTCTGGTTGGCTCGTGTGGGCATGAGGAACCTCTCCAAGATCCGGGGTTTGCAGAGAACACCTGCCTGAGGCGAGTCCTGGCTCTGCTTCTGACCACATTCTCTGCCTTGGCTTCAGGGACATGGGGACACTGGGAGCACCTGTGTTCAGGGCAGTGGCACATTCCCACACATTAGTGCTCAGAAAACTGCCTGGCCATGATCAGCTACCAGTGTCACATCAGTGTCACTGCTGACATGGCTGTTCTGCCTTCATACTCTGGCTGTCCCTAAGGTTAGAGACCCTCCTCAGTCTTGATCACTGCTGTGAACATGTGGTAGGTGCCCATTACAGTTTTGGTGGATAAATGAGTATTTAAGAATGTTCAGCAGACATGAGTGTTAGCTTAGGGCCAGGCTCATCGGGAACAAAACACGACAGTCACTCTAAGAGAGTGACTCAGGTGCTGTGAGAAGCCCAGCTGCTAGGCTGGTGTCAGAAAGAGAACTGGGCAGAATTGAAGGCAGTGTGGCTGGAGGGGAGTGGCCTGAGGCCCAGGTGGTCCTGGCCATGCTGAGGGTTTGATGGAGTGGAGTGAGCCATGAGCTGGTTCAAGTGCTGTGGCCTGAAAGGGGGCCACTGTGGCAGCAGCTGGAGGGCTGGGAGGTGGCAAGTGGTGCTGGAGAGGGGCTGGTGGAGGAGCTAGGGAGAAGCATCCAGACTTGCCATGCAGCCAGAAAGCAAAGCTGCGGCCGTGTGTGAGGCCACCTGGAGACAGTGGAGGGGAGGGGCAGGACCGGGTCTGAGCATTGGCACCCCCGCCTGGCGTGGGTAGAGCTGTGGAGCATCCCTGGGGAGTCCTGTGGCTTCAGGTGCCATCTGCCTACTGCTGTCTCTCCCCAGTGCACTTCTTGATTCCCTTCTGGGAAAAGCAGTAGCTTCTTTGTATCCCAGGTGCCTGCTGAGCTCTGTAGCTGCAGCATTGCTTGGAATCCTCCCATGCTACGGATGAAGAATTCCTGGCTTAGGGGGGCAGGACCAAGGCCATGCAGCCAGTGGGAGGCCAGCTGCAGGCCTGGTCTAACCTCGTTCTGTACACGGCACTGCAGGGATGTCCAGCTGCCAGCTGGGGGCCCCCACTGCCAGTGTCGCTCAGGCCCCAGGCTGCTGAGCAGGAAGCTCTGCTAGCCATGAGCCTCCTCTGAATGTTATCAGACAAGTTATCAGGGGAAGTTGGAGACATTTGCAGAAGTGGACAGAGTGAGGCAACAGTTCCTCGCAGCCACCGCCTGGACAGCAGGGTCGGCCACAGCCTCACTCGCACTGTCCCTGTCCCACCACCACCCTCAAGTGCAGATTCTACACATCATTTGTAAATATTTCAGACAGTGTCTCTAAAAGATAATAATGCCAGTATCACACCTACAAATTAATAATCCCTTTTAAGTCAGTGTTTAAAATTTTGGTTTTTTCTGTTTGCATCAGGATCTCCGTAAGATCCGTGCATTGTGATTGATTGGTTTGTCTTTTAAATCCCTTTTACTCTACAGGTTCTCCCTCTACCTTTTTTGCCTTTCTTTCTTTTTCTTTGTCATCTATTTGTTGAAGAAAGCAGGTCACTCGTCCCGCAGAGCTTGGTGCCATCTGTCTGTGGCAGCCTTTGTGTGGTGACATAAGCTCCATCTTCGGAGTTTTGTGTTACCTGCTGGGTGGTACCTGGATCTGGGGGTTCAACCTCCCCAGAGGGCAGGTCTGGTGTGGAGGTCTGTGTCTGTGATGTTGGCTGAGTTGGTGGCCAGTGCCTAGGTGACCAAGTCACAGGAATCACAGACGTGGTGCTCACATTCCTTCCTTGTGGATTGGCTGGAACACGTCCATGCGGTTTACCTCCCTCACCTTCTCCAGATTTACCTGGCAGTGCCGTTTCTGCAGGGAAGACAGGACAGGGGCCTGATTCCTCCACCCCTTTATCTACAGGGCCAGACCCGCGTGCGCCCAGTTATGAGTGGCACCTGCAGTCCATCCTTGGCACTCAGGCCTGAGGGTGAGGCTTCCTGAGACACAGATCTGGCTGTTCTTCCTGAGCTCCAGGTCCTCGTCCACTTCAGGACACAGCTCACACTCCTCAGTGGCGGCCAAGGCTCTTGCCCTGGGGTCACCTGCTGCCGCCTTGCTCCACACCCCACTTCAGCTCCAGCTACAAGGAGGCTGCAGCCTGAGACCTTGTTTCCACTGTTAGGCCACATGGGCTTTTCGCTGGTCCAGCCTGGAGCTCCCCACCCCCACTTAGCTCCTTGACCTGACTGACTCCCATCATCCAGGGAGCCCTCCTAGCCCTCCCGCTCCCCCACTGATCGTCCACAGCAGCATTTCATTCATTCAGCTAATGTGGAGCACCTCCCCGCAGCCCCTGCTTCCCAGGAGGCACAGAGCTTTGCGTGGGAAGTGAGCACTGGCTGTGTCTCGGTGTATCAGTTAGGGTAGCATTCAGTTGCCCGTAGCAAACATATAACAGGGCTTAATACAAGGGCTGATTTTCTTACAAGACAAGAAGGCAGGAGGGGCCGGGCCTTGCCCACCTGAAGGTCTCCTGGCTTTCCAACACACTTGTCTCCATGGTGGGTGCTGCTCCTCTAGGCAACCCCGCTCACCCATGTCTTCTGAGAGTTCTATAGTTTTAGTTCTTACATTCAGGTCTTTGATCATTTTGAGTTATTTTTGTGTATAGTGTGAGGTAAGGGTCCAGTTTTGCTCTTCTGTGTGTAGTTAATCCTGTCATTCCAGCACCATTTGATGAAGAGACTCCCCATTGAATTGTCTCCACACCCTTGTCGAAAACCAGTTGCTCGTCAATGTACACATACCCATTGTTTATAAGAACAGGCTTAAATCCCCCAGCATGGCATTCGAGCCTGTCCCGGCTGATCCTCCACACTCCCTCTTCCCTCTATTTTTCTTACCAGCCTGATATCCCTGCCAGGAGCCCATCTGGATTTTGTGGGACTCTAAGAAAAAGAATGTTAACGTATCTTGCTTTGTTGAGGTATACAGAAACACAACCCTGTAAACACACTGCTGGGCCCTTTGGGGGCCTTGGAAGGAGCTGGTACAAACAGCTCCTACCCTGAGCCCACCACACCCCTCACTCAGTCTCTTTGTCATGGCCGTGCCTTAGGAGCTCCCTGCTCACTAGTCTCATGAATCCATCAAGGGCTTGCCGCATGCCGGGCGCTGTTCTGCACTGTCTTGTGGGGTGGCGAGGACGCAGCCTCGCGGAAACTAGATAGTGATCTCATGTCTGTGTTCTTGTCCTGCTCTGCTTGCAGCTCACTCCAAGCTCTGGTCCTGTTGTCTGAGGCTGTGTCTCGTGCTCCCTGGTGGGCTCAACCCTTCCTGGAAAAGAAGCAGGGAGTTGAGGCATTAAGATCGTGGGCCTCAGGGGATGGGTTGGGTTTCAGCAGTGCCGCCTGTTTGTGGTGTGTCTTTGAGCCTCACTTTCCCCATTTGCCAGCGAGTGCTGTGAGGGCTGAAGGGGGAACGCATGCATGTGGCTGTCTACACCAGTGGCGGGAATATCTCTGTAATCCTCTAAGAGCATCGTTATTAGTGGTCTTTGTTTCTGTCCGGAGGCTGCTTTGCCCAGTCTGCTGCACATAGTGAGATAACTTATTTTGCATAAGAGAGGAAGAGAGAAGGAGGCAGGCCAAGAGAGAAGCAGATGAGGATCAGAGGGGAGGAGAGGTGGCCGGCAGGCAGGGAAGGAGGAAGGAGGACCCAGGGCCACAGTTGGGAGCTGGCACCTGCTCCTGTCCTGTCCCGTGGCCACAGCCGCCTGCACCTCTGATGCAGACTTCTTTGTTTTCTTTGTTCCAGGAGGAGCCCAGGAAGGTGTGCTTCACCTATGACCTGTTCCTGAACCTGGAGGGCAACCCGCCCGTGAACCACCTGCGCTGCGAGAAGCTCACCTTCAACAACCCCACCACTGAGTTCCGGTACAAGCTCCTGAGGGCTGGCGGGGTGAGTGTGCCCGAGTGGGCAGCCCCGCCCTGCTGGCCGGGGTGCAGGTTGTGCAGGTAGCGCTTGGCGCAGCTGGATGGGAACAGGTGCTCCCCCGCCTGTGCGGGCGCGTTGGCTGTGTTGATGACGAGTCACTAGTTGTCCCATAGTTTCATGGGTGGCTATGGTTGATTAGCATCTTCCTGCACGAAGAACTGCAGAAGGAATGAGCTTGAGGCCGGTCTGTCCGCGTGGCCAGGCCTGAGCCAACTCTTAACCAACCGGCTTGGCAGGGCTGCGGCTGGGCGCTGTGCCATTGGGGGAGGCCGTGGGGGCTTCTCTGCAGAGGCCTTGATGGTGCACCACTGCTCGTCGCTTTTGTCCTCATGAGGCCAGATGACAGCATCAGCTCTCAGATGTAGGTCTCTGTAGTGAGTTGTGTGGCTGAGATCCCCATGTAGTGGCCTGGGTGGAATCACCACCAGGGCAGAGCACCCCATCAGGGCTCTTGGAGATGGGGGCGGGGTGCAGGGTGCTGATGGCTGTGTGTGGAGGTGGACAGGGCACAGGGCTGCAGGCTGGACAGTCTGTGTAGCAGGAGCTGCAGGTGGTGGAGTCAGGCCAGAGTTGTGTGTGTGGGTGTGGAGAGTGTGTGTGTGCATATGCAGGTTGTGTGTGTGGTGTGCATGTGTTTGTCATGTGTGGTGTGTGTGTGCGTGCAGTGTAGGGGGCAGTTCGTTCTCCAAAGTGAATACTGGGAGTTGGGGTTGAGTTTCTTTAGGCTCAGGGAGCAGCAGCTCTTTCCTTTAAATTTACACAGTTGGGTCTTTTATGGACATTTTTCTTTTTAAATTAAAGCAATAGTTTGTTCCTGGTAGAAAGTTTGGGTAAGTCCTGCTGTGTTCCTAATAAAAGATTCGTTTGTGATTCCTATCTGGCACTTAAGCGCATGTGGAGGCCAGTAGCGAGGCAGGGAGGCTGTGGGATGGATTTACGTGAGCAGCATGGGGCAGGTTTGCCCAGAGTTCTGGAAGAACTGAGGATCTAGGGAGGGGGCCAAGTCCCAGAGCTCTCTAGGTCTGTCTCTCCACCTTATTACGCGGCCATGTATTTTCCCTGAGGTGTTTCTGGGCATCCCCTAGAGGTTCCCTGGTCACATTTCTTTGGGAAACAGTCAGCTCTGCCCAGGCCCCTGCCCACTGCTGGAGGTGGTGTCCTGTACTTCGAGGAGATGAATGCTCTGTGGGCATCATCTAAACATATAAAACTGTGGGGCGGGGACGAGGTGGGGAGGGAAGGGCCAGCTCAGTTTGTGAAGGGCCGCGAGGGAGGGAGGGAGGGAGAGAGCGTCTGACAGCCCCTGCTGCGCTTCTGACAGAGGCTGTGGCGCTGTTCACCCTCAGAGAGCGCCACCTGAGGAGCTGGCTGGGCAGGCAGGAGCTCTTGCAGCCTCCAGAGCAGTCCAAGACCCTTATGGGACAGAGGCTCCTCTCAGTGACTGCCAGGACCAGGGAACTGTGCTTCCTGTGTTAGCTATTCTGGAACTTGCGTGTCCTCAGTGGGGCAGGTCTTTGCTGTCCAGTAGCGAGTTATTTACCCCAGCCCTGCCTGTGTGGATGTCGTGCTGGAAGACCTGGAGGAAGGGCCGGTCTGTAAGTGGATGAGAGTTGCCGTCTGTGCCCCCTGTGCTGGGGGCACTAGAGTTTTGTAACTGTTCGTGTGAGGCTTCTGCCACTTTTGCAGAAGTGACAGAGTGGGATTTCCCACTGCTCTAGGAGTCAGGCTGGCCTTCACCCACAGCTGCTTCTTGTCCTCTGCCCATCAGTTGAGGGTCTGTATTTCCACCAGGAGAGACTGTCTTCATGGCAGTCCCTCGACGGAGGTAGAAGTAGATCCTTTTGTTGACCTTCACCTTAATTCTTTTTAAAGGTCATTGTTACAGAGCAGAAGAGAGACACAAAAGGCCTAGAGACTGCGTGATCCTGAAATCGTGTCAGTTTAGGACGCACAGTTGAAGGGGGAGAAGGTGAATGAGGCGAGAGTGGGAGGAAAGGGCCTGAGAGTGGGCAAGCCATGGCCTCCTGGGGCCAGTGTGCCACCAGGCTGGCCCTGCTGCTGTGACCCCATGTGTGGTGTTGCCAGCCTTGAAGCATGGGGACGTCCATGTGGCATGTGTTTTGGGAGCCGGTGTAAGGCTCGGCTGTTGGCTGTCATCGGCGCCGTGCTTCTGAGTGTTGTGATCACATGGCTCTGATGAGCTACAGCTCAGAGCTGGGTGGCCCCTGTGTCGGCGTCACATCAGCGTGCTTAGATGAAAGGCTTGGCTCACCCCTCCCAGGTGCTCTAGGTTATTAGTGATGCTTCCTCTACTGAGGTCAATACTTTTTTCTGAAGTGCGTTTTACTCTCTTGTTCTATCCTGCTGTTGGGAGGGCTTTCTCTGAATGACCCGCCTCAGTGGTTGTGGTAACTAACGTGCAGTGTTGGTTTTTCCAGACTGTGCCCCAAGCTTTCTCTCCCTGTACCAGGTGTCCTGAGAGCCTCGCTGGGACCAGGCAGGTGTTTCCTGGGAGCACCTCATGGAAGGACCCCAGGCCATCCCTCGTCCATAGCTTTCTATCAAAGTGCAGGAGCCAACACTTCCCTCCCCTGCAGCTTGTGTGCGGCGGCTTGTGCAGAGAACTGCTGAGGGTGGCTGCATCCCACCTCCTGCGGGCCTTCTGCCTGGTCTCTGCTGTGGCCTTGCTGCTCTCTCTGTTTCAGTCAGCTTCAGCCACCTGCCAGCAGAGGAAGGCTTATTCTCCAGGACCCGCCGACGTCGCATCTGTGCAAATCGCTCAGAAGTCGCTCACTCTGCCGCATGATCACTGTTGCGGCATCTGGCTGGCTTCTTCCCTTTCCAGACTGTGCCTCTGGTCTCTTTAAACCTCAGCGCGTAGGTCAGGCTTTGGCCACAGCTGCCTTCTCGTGCTTCTCGGCAAGCTCTGCAAGTCTTCGTGGCCCGTCCCTCCTGGCCACTGTGCCCAGGGCTCTCCTCCCTGAGGCTCTGCGGCCCACCTGGGTCCAACCATCCTAGGACCCCGGGCTTCTCTTCATGCTCCACCACCCAGCCTGCTTCACTCAGTGCTCAATCCCCAGCTGAGGAAATGCCTGTGATTCTTTCAGGAAGGTGGTGCTCAGGCTCTCCTTTCACCCCTCCCCTGAAAAAAGAAGCTCGGACCACCTTTAGCCACACTCACGTGGGGCCTCCTCCGTCCTGTGAGGATGTCTGGCCTGCCCCGTGCTGGTTGATAACGTCTGTCTCTTCTTTATCACTAGGTGATGGTAATGCCCGAAGGAGCAGAAACGGTGTCCAGGCCCAGCCCCGACTACCCCATGTTACCCACAATTCCACTCTCTGCCTTCTCTGACCCCAAGAAGACCAAACCGTCCCACGGCTCCAAGGTTAGTGAGGCAGAAGGCCCCGTCCTGCCGTGGTGGGTCCTGGGCTCGGGGCGCCCTCCCCCTGCCGAGCTGGGCCTTGCGCACCTGATCTCACGCCCTGGGGCATCTTCCTCTTCGAGCTCTCTGTGCTCCACCTTGCTGCTCCCTGCCACTTCCTTGGGAGTCCAGGGAATAAGCCAAGTGATCTCGGCTCCTTGCCCCGTTCATCTTGAGGCCAGACACCTGCTCCATCCTCTCTCCCTTCCCCTCGAGCGAGGGCTGGCCCTTAGCACTGCTCAGCCTCCACAGACAGTCAGCCAGCACCAGGGCTGCTTTGGGACAGAGCGTCTCTATCATGGGCTGCGGCTGCCCACCTTCCGAGGTCTCCTTAGTGCAGCCCAGGTGGCTCCTGCTCTTGGCCATGCCCGGCTTTGCTTCTCTGGCCGTAGCTCGCTGCAGAGGGGAGCTCACCTGGGGAGGGTTGGGGGATGACGTGAGCGAGCCCACTGGGTCCCGCTGCAGTAAGGATGTGCTGCCTTGTCTTGGCACTCTCTGAACCATCCCAGAGTGGCTCCCAGAGGACAAACTGGAAAGCCCTTCAGATGGTCCCATGGTGTACATATCTGCCCGTGAGTGAGCATCCCGTTCCTTGGCAACCACCTCCTAGGCTCCACGCGACTCCCAGGGCAACGGCTGTTACCACATCACTGACCACCGTCTGCCCGCTTCTCACCCCTGCGTTTCCCTCGCTTCACTTGCCTGTCGGGTGCTGTGGGCCTGGGCACCCCGGGCGACAGGCAGAGCTCTCAGCTGTCTTGGAGTTTGCCTATCAGCGGCACTGGAGGAGAGCCACATCACCCAGGCAGGGTCTTTCTAGCTCTTTCCACAGGCCAGTAGGTGTCAGAAATCCTCAGATTCATCAGTCTTGCTGTAGGGAAGGTAGCCCTGGGGGTCTCCTCACACCGGCCTCTAGGTCCTGTTTTTCCCTGAGCCTCCTGCAGGTTAAATGAAAGAAAAGTTCTTGCCAAGGGTCTTGGTGGCTTCTGTCTTAACCACCCCTAGTCCTATGGAAGTCTGTGCAAAAGAGGAAGGGAAGGAGTTGCTATTTCTTCTGTATGGAGCACTTGGAAGTCACCTAAAACCCTGAGAAGAAATGCCCTTCCAGGTGGTGAGGATGCCCTCGTGAGCCCCCGAGCCTGATGGTGTGTCAGCCAGGCTCAGGAGGCCTGTAGAGAGGGTCGTCTGTTTTCACTGACTCTGCGTTCCAGGAGCTTTCTCCAGCCCCCTGGTGGCATGACTTAGGAGGGGTTTGTGTAGGTTTCTTAGGAAGCACAGTGTCGTGCCAAGGCTCTTCTCTTGATGGCTCTCCAGGAAGGGCCCTCTGCATTGCCAGCATTCTGGCTCTGATCCGCCAGCCTTGCCATGCGATCCCTGGAGGGCGTGGACCCGTGAGCCGCCTCTTCCCTGTCAAGAGCCTTCCTTTGGGCACCAGCTGTTTGCCTGGAGAGTCTGACTGGCTGGGCCACGTGCTGTGGGCAGAGAGGCCTCAGCAGGGCTCCCTGATGCCAGGAAGGATGGGACGGCATGGGGTGGGGTTTTGGGGCCATGTTCATTGGAATCCCCCAAACCAGAGAATTGCTGAGGATTCTGGCTGTTGCAGCCGTGGGTGACTCTGGCTGCTGGTTCTGTCCCCACGTGGGGGTCGCATAGCTGGCAGGAATTGCGGCCTCCTGGGAGAGGCACATGGCCCTCTGGCCACCTGAGCTAGGCTCATGCTGCAAGGTTGGCTGCTCCTGTGGTTCCCCACTCCTGGCATACCCGGACCTGCACACCTGTAGCTGCAGGGACACCTGTCTCCCTGTCTGATGTCAGACACTAGGCCTAGTTGCTCTTTCTCTAAAACTTGGCTCTTAGTCATTTGGGTGTCGTGGACAAGTTGGAGAATGTGATTTCGATGGACACTCATCCCTGGGAGTGTCCACAGTATTCTCAGAACTCAGTATGTGATTTCAGAGCCTCTGGTCTTGGGTGCCTGTGCTGACCCCTGGGAAGGCTCCTGCTGGCTGAGCAGGCCCGTGTTGCCAGCCATGGACGTGCCTTTCAGGTTTCTCTTTTTGCTCCCTTTGTGGCTGTGATGCTGGCCAGCTCCTCCGGCCCAAGCAAGCCTGTGTCCACTGCAAGAATAGACCCGGATTGACCATGGTGTCCTGTGCATCTTGCCTCTTTCGGCAGCCAGCTGTCCCCCTGTTCCAGCACCAGACCCAAGAGGGATGCCCTTGAGAGGGCTCCCTGGCCCAGGCCAGCTGCAGGGGCTTGTGGTGTGAGTGTCCTTGCCACTGCCCAGGGACATAAGAGCCAGTTCAAGTGCCAAACTTACCATCACTCCAGGGAAGCGGCAGAGGCCCATGGCCCCTGGGGACTGTCCCTGAGCCTCTGATGCTGACGTGGGGGTGCGGAGGCCGTTCCATCTACCCCTGTGGTTCTTTGCTGGGAGGAATCTCTCCCTGGACACTCAGGTGGCTTTGAGAGCCACAGCAGAGGCCCTCTGGCCAGCTTGCCTGCAGGAGCTTGGCCCACCCCCTGGCCAAGCTCCTGAAGGTCTTCGGAAAAGCCGATAGGGTGTCTGCCTCCCTCCTTCATGATGCTCTCGGCTGGCTCACGGGACACCCCACACAAGGCGGGGTGGGCCACTGTCAGGCTCTGGCTGCTGCCAGTCTCCTTGCCCATGAGGCTGGTGAGCGTTCATCTGGAGTGCATCTGAGGCCCGCTGTGCACTGATGACTGCCATGTCTCTCTGAGTGAGCGGGGAACCTGCAGCAACCGTCGGTAGAGGCACCTCTTCAGCTTCCCTGGATGTGTGGGTGCTACTGGGGTGTTGATAGGGAAGACGAGGCTTCCACCCCAGGGAGTGGTGCCAGCTGTGTGTGGCGGACAGGGATGAGACAGGAACATACACGTAGAAAAGGCCACGCTGGTGTGTAGGCTGTGCCCTGTGCCTACTGCACCCCCTCCCACTTTGAGCACTCACTGTCTGCCAGGCTTGCACCACTGCCCAGTGAGGTAGGTGGTCATGCCCTTTATTCAGGGAAACGCAGGTGCAGTCTCTTGGAGTTGCCAGCCCAGGGTACTGTGGCATGTGGGTCACAGAGCTGGCTCTCTCCTGGGCCTGTGTTCTCAGCAGCCTTGGGCAGATATGTCCCACCTCTGTCCCCAGCAGGATCAGCCCCAGAGTCCAGGCTCCACCCTAGACTCTCCGAATTGCTGAGGTGAAGACCCAGGCATGTGGTCCATGCTTTAGAAAAGCTACCCAGGCAGTTTCGGTTCTGAGAGGTCTGGGAGCTGTTTGTTCTGTGCAGCACCTAGGAACCCAGTAGGCACCTGATAAACATTGATTGTGTGGAGTGCATCGAGGGTGGGCTGGAGTTGGGCTGGCAGTGGGGAGTGGGGAGGCCCAGAGGAGGGCAGCTGGCGGGGGCTCCAGAAGGAAGGCTGAGAGTGACCAAGCAGGAAGCACCAAGGACATGTGCTGGGGGCTGAGAGGAGGCCAAGACAGGGCAGGCCTGCCTACCAGGGTCCCCTGGTGCCCCACAGCACCCCCCAGCGTCAGGAGCCTCTGACGTCCCCGGGCGCAGCGGGCAGCGGCAGCGGCAGCGTTGGCGCGGGAGCGGGTCGTTGTGGCTTGCCTTGCTCTGACTTACCGTGTGCTCTTCTTGAATCCCTCAGGGAATGTCAGTTCAATTCAGAGGGGACTCTTAGCCTGCAGTCGCCCGGGACCTGCTGCCACTTCCTAGTAGTTTAAAGGGACAGCTCCATTTAAAACTCTCACCTGCTGCCTTACTTTTTCGCTTTATGGAAGATTTTCTCTAGCTGAGTCTGAATCAGGTCGATTATACTTTGTAGGGGTTGGGGGTGGCGGAGCAGGGCGACCCCGAGATGTCTTTTGACCGCTTCTCTCCCTCCTTGCCCCCTTGCCCTTGGCATTGTAGGACGCCAACAAGGAGAGCAGCAAGGCTTCCAAGCCACATAAGGTGACCAAGGAGCACCGGGAGCGGCCCCGCAAAGACTCAGAGAGCAGGAGCTCCTCCAAGGAGCTGGAGCGCGAGCAGGCCAAGAGCACCAAGGATGCCTCGCGGAAGCTGGGCGAAGGCCGGCTGCCCAAGGAGGAGAAGGCTCCGCCGCCCAAGGCTGCGTTCAAGGAGCCCAAGATGGCCCTGAAAGAGACCAAGTTGGAGAGCATGTCTCCCAAGGGGGGACCCCCGCCCCCGCCCAAGGCTTCCAGCAAGCGGCCAGCCGCCGCGGACTCGCCAAAGCCCAGCGCCAAAAAGCAGAAGAAGAGCAGCTCGAAGGGGTCTAGGAGTGCCCCAGGCACCTCACCCCGCACCTCGTCGTCTTCCTTCTCAGACAAAAAGCCGGCCAAGGACAAAAGCGCCACCAAAGGGGAGAAGATGAAGGCCGAGAACGAGCCCCGGGAGGCCAAGAAGCCCTTGGAGGTGGAAGAGTCCAACTCAGAGGACGAGACCTCCTTCAAGTCAGAGGTGAGAGCACGATCTCCCTCCCTCCTGCCAAGTGTCTGCCAGGGAGGGGTGGGGGCGGAGGGTGGGAACTGGAGCCGGGGCCTGGGGCTCCTGCTCGCTCTGTGTAACCGTGGGCGCGCCTCCCTGCCTCACGGAGCTTCAGTCTCCCCCTCTCTCAGAGCTGAAAAAGCCTGCCTTGTGAGAGCTGCCCCATGAGACAGGAATTAGTGGCTTCCTAAGTGACTTCTCTGCCTGGTTCTGGCAAAGCAGGATAGGTTGGTACCTGGGCTCAGTGCTCCCCTCCTCATGTAACCCCCTTGCCTGGGCCAGGGTCTCACAGGCCACTTAGGGGTTGGTGGGCCATCGTGTCTTGCCGTTGCTCCCTTCCTGGCCACCACACGGTCACTCAGCAAGGAGCTCCCTCCCTTTGTTGATGGCATCCCCATGAGTGACCATCCTGCTTTCCTGTCTGGAAGTGCAATGATGGCGATTGACCTGCGCCCAGCCCCCTTCCCAGATGGCCAGTGGGGTCTGGGGCATCATTGCTCCCTCCCAGCCACCTGTGCCTGCTGTACGCAGCTGGACATGGGATGCCTTGGGCTGTGAGAGTCAGGAGCCAGACCTTAACTGGGGCCTTGGGTAGCGGCGGTGTCTCCGACCGCTGTATTTGGTATCTGTCATTCAGAGAGTGGATGCTTGAATGAATGAATGAATGAAAGAATGAATAAGTGATCGATCCCCCACCTTTATCACCAGCTCCAGCCCTCAGTGGCCTTTTTCTGTTTCCAAACCCTTGGGGGCAAAAAGCTTTGCCTCCAGGGCTGCTGCTTGGAGCTCTGCTGGGACTTTGAAAGTGGTTCTTAGAGATGAAGCCAGAGGTGATTTATATCAGCCACACTGATCAGGCCACCTCATGGTTGAGGGGTTCTTAGAGATGAAGCCAGAGGTGATTTATATCAGCCACACTGATCAGGCCACCTCATGGGAGGTGACAGCACAGGCTGAGGGGCTGATGGTTGGTTTGTGGGTGACAGTGCATCCCCTTAGCTCATAGACCACATGGGGCTAGTGAGCTGAGCCCAGTGCTTCTCATGGCCAGAGCCTGCCTGAAGACACAGCATTTCCTGCCAGTGATCCTGAGGGGACGGGGCCCTGGATGCTGCCTCACAGAAACCTGGGGCCATCTTGGCAGCGGCCCCCAGCTGCTGGAGCTTCTGTGGGTTTCTCTTGGGCACCCAGGTCTGCTGTCTCTTCTCCCTATGCAGCAGTTATAGCACTGAGCAGGTGCCTGGGTCAGGGACAGATGCAGGGTGAAACCCGGTCCCACCACCATGCACTTCCAGGGGAGCCTTTTCTGCACCCAAGGCTTCCACTGGGGCTCTGCAAGCCCTACTCTGCTCCGACGGCCTCACCCTGAGCTCTGTGAAGCACCTGGGACATTTTGTGGGAAGCTTCCCTCCACCATGGGTGCTGCCGCTCAGAAGGAGGACTGGATGTGCAGCCTCTGTGGCCTCAAGGCTGGAGCAGGCTCGAGGAAGTGGGGTTTCTTCCTGGCTGAAGAGGAGCCTCTGAGCACCTGCCTCGGCCACAGGAGCTCCGTTCAACATGTGCAGGCCCAGCAGCGTGCTCAGGCTGTCTCTGATGTTTTCCAGCCCTTGGACTTCGGCAAAGCACAGACTTTTATTACAGTGGGAGAGGTGAGAGGGCCTTCCAGACGCATGGCCACCCAGCCTCTCTTCAGCCATCACAGGCGATCCCTCCCTGGAGGCTGCATGTAGCCCCACTGCCGGAGAGCTCCGACCCCAGTGCAGACTCAGAATTGCCTCCTCCCATGGCACTGGCACCCGGCCCACGCCTACCCTCCAAGGCCACTGGACAGCTCTTCTGTCCCCATCCCCTGGCCTAGCTCCCCTGTTCCTCCAGCTTGCTCCTTTGGGGTCCTCTTGGTTCTTGGGGTTCCTGAACCAGTTGGTCCTGTTCATTCACGGGCCAGTCACAAGCCTAGTGGTGCTGTGAGCAGAGCAGGACCAGGCCACTTGCCCTCTTGGACACATTGAGTGGCCCGAGCACTCTGGCCGGCCTTCTGACCGCATCACCTCTAGGCTTTTTCGGCCAAAACCATTTCCAGATTCCTTTACTCCCTGCTGCTTGGATTTGCATGGAAAGAGAGGGGCAGGTGCGCTGAAGAGTTCATCTGACACCTGCTGCAGAGCACAGCACCAGTACTCCCAGGGCCAAGCCTCTCGGGGCCCTGAGGCCCTCCCTGCCTGATGGCCCCCTCTGGTCTCTGGAGAACTGCTCCCGGGGAGTGAGAGTGCGCTTGGGAGGCAGGGTTGGGGCCCACTTCTCCCTAGGTGGTGCTGCCACCACCCCAGTGTAGCTCTTGTCCTGGCCCCACCACTCACACTCTGGACCCCACCGAGTAGTTCTGTCCAGACTTTCAGCCCCAGAGGGCACAGGGAGGGTTGACATCAGCCTCCATGTGCTGGCAGCTGATATGCACACATGCTCGGCAGAGGCCAGCAGGCCAGCTCCTTCACAGAGGAGGAAACTGAGGCTTAACACTGGGCAGTGCCTCGACCCGAGTGACAAGGCCAGTTAGCAAGAAAGCTGTGTGTAGAACAGGCCCCTGAGGCAGCTCTCACTCTTCTCTTACTCTGCCCCCTCCTCCCCAAGGATAGGAACTTGGGGTGTGTGGACAGGAGGAGCCATGTGGCCCCAGGCCCAGCCAGGTGGCAGGTGGCATGGGACTTGTGTGTGTGTTGGGGGAAACAGGTCGGTCCCACGGTGGACAGTCTTTGATGGGAAACCTCGGCTGGATTTCCCAGGAGGGTCCCCAGGGAACACGATTTGCCATTGGGAGGGTGGGCAAGCAGGAGCACTTCAGAGGAGCTGGAGTGGGTTGGGTCAGGCTGTGGTAATAAGCCCTAGAAAAGATACCCCTGTCACTCTCCAGGTGTAGAACTTTCTTTTCGCAGGCAGTCTGATCACGCTATGGATCTGTTGAGTGAAGAGAGGCCTTGGGCATTCCTGGGTCCCTTTCTGTGGGGTGGGGGCTGCCTTTGTTCTGCGCACCGTGGGGAGGGGCTGAGGGCTTCCTGAGTCCCAGCAGGTTGGGACTCCTTCCCTGAGGTCTTCTTTCACATGGCTGGCAGCCGCCTCTGTCCCCTCCTTTTTTTTTTTTTTTTTTTTTTAAATATTTTTTTTAATTTTTAACATTTGCTTGTTCATCATTTGTGGGTACAGTGTGTTGTTTCAATACATGCATGTACTGCACGATGATTCTCTTAGGGTAGATCCCTCCCTGCTCCTGACGGGAAGTGCATGGAGGTGGCTGGGCCAAGGTGCCCAACTCACTTAGTTCCACAGTGTGTTGTTTCAATACATGCATGTACTGCACGATGATTCTCTTAGGGTAGATCCCTCCCTCCTCCTGACGGGAAGTGCATGGAGGTGGCTGGGCCAAGGTGCCCAACTCACTTAGTTCCACCACCAGACATGTCCCTCAAGGGGAGCGGGCTGAGCAGCCCCCAGCCTCAGGACAGGCTTGCAGGGTCTGAGGCAGCCTCCCTGGGGCCTGGGCCAGGGCAGATTCTGGGAGCTGCAGACCTACTCCTGCTCTTCAGAGCCTGTGCTGTCCTCTGGGCCAGCCGCTTCCTCTGCCACACACACCTCTGAAGCAGCCTGTCAGCAGAAAGCAAAGACCTGGAGCACACACTACCCCTGTTCTGGCCCAGATGTGTCTGCAGCAACTGATGCCTGTGCACCCAGGGAGATGCAGCCCTGAGTTACACGCGCGCACACACAGTCACCCTCTCACCCACACGTACCCCCTCGCGTTCTTGTCACATTTGTTTTGGTTTTTACTGCCCCCTGGTGGCTGAGTCAGGGTGGATGCTGCAGGAAGTGGAGGAAGGATGGACCAGGCTGCTCCATGGTGTCTGTCACATGTGCATACGGGCACAACACACGTGCAAATGCTGCTCGTCAGTACTTGGGCTGCTGGTGGGTGGTAGCAGCACCTGGGCAGAAAGATGGAGCTTTTTGTTGTGCCTGAGCCCCAGGTCAGGGTCTGGGTCAGAATGAGAAGCTGGGCCCAGCTTTCCTATTCCAGACTTTTCTGCTGCACCAGCCACCCTATCCACCCTGCCTGAGAGCTTGTGTAACGTGCTCTTGCCTAGGCAGGCGGGAAAGTCGAGGTGTGGCCCAAAGCTGCTCCTGGCGTTCCTAGAAATGTACAAGTCTCTTACTAGGACAAGAGGTTGTTGTAGTTTGAATGAAAACTGGTGGTGTACTGGGGCTGGGACAAGTGGGTGGTGGGCTGCGGGCTAACCGTGGACTGGGGATCCCTGGTGGGGTCTCAGGAGAGGCTCTTGAGGGCGCCTTTGGGACCCTGTGGGTATATGTCTGGGGGAGACCTGCCTCTTCTTTCCTCTGGACGGAAAGGTGATGGTTCTTTTCCTCTTTTCCCTCCCCCATCTGCCCCCATCATGGGGGTGAAGTCCGCCCAGTCGAGCCCATCCAACTCTAGCTCCAGCTCAGACTCCAGCTCGGATTCGGATTTTGAGCCATCTCAGAACCATAGTCAAGGTGTGTGGTGAGAACAGGGGCAGCAGCCCCCACCCCACCCAGAGGCCAGTGGGGTCCTGGGTCTGTTATCCAATCAGAGGGTTCACAATTGCTCCCCTCCCACCCCTACACCTGCACTTGGCTGGCATGGAGCTCGCTTCATGCCCAGATGCCCAGTTTTGGCCATGAACATAGCCCACAGCACACGCTGAGTCTAAAGGCTGCTGCTGCTGCTGGAAAAACTCACTGAGGACTTGCCGAATGGCCTGGAGGGCTGTCGGGGAAGAGGGAGGGCAGGGAGGTTAAGGCTGGAGGTCCAGCTCACCTCTGCCTGGGCTGTGTGCGGATTTCTCAGTATCCACGTGCCTGCCCAGACTGGGACCCACAGATCCATACCGGTAGGTTTCTGGTGGTTTGGGAGGAGTCCGTATTTAAAAGCCAGACAAAATCAGATCGCCACATCTTCAGCTGGGTTTGGGAGTGTCGCTTCTTGCTTTAGCTGTGCTGATGAGGGCCCTGCCTGTGGCCAGACACCTTCCTCACCACCTCCTCCCTCGCCTCTCCAGCTGAGGTGTGGCCCTCTGTGGGTTGCGCCTGAGTGTGCATGAGTGTATGGCTGGCGCTGAGGCCCAGCTACGGGCAGTCTGCATTTCTTCTCTCTCCCTGCGGGCTGCCCCAGAGCGGGGGGCGGGGGGTGGGGGGAGGTTGGGGAGAGCGCAAAACGCCCAGTTGGCTATTCTAGCCTGCCCCAGGGTGGGGAAGGCCCTGGGGACTGGGCAGCCTGCAGGATGAAGCCTGAGAGTGACCCGGGGCCTGTGAGCCCCATGCAGACCCCACCACCCACCCCCAAACCGGAATCGGTTCTTCTAGTGGGTTGGAACTAGAGTCTTCTTCCCCCACAGCCTAAAATCCTTTGCGGGGCATGGCAGGGGGAGGTTATTGGGGGGGGGTCTGGGCTGGAATTCAGATGCGCAGTGGCCAAGGGGGGCTGGGGGATGGGGTACTTGAGGCCCACTCTCTCTCCAAGTGTTCTTATCTGCTGGGAAGGGAGGGGACCTGCTAAAGCGAGATCATGTGACCAAGGTAATTGAGGGCTTTGTGTCCCTCTGTTGCCTTGGTAACAGGAATATAAACCAAGATGCCGTCTGTAGGGGACTGGAACCGTGTGCCTCTGGAGAAAGGGGAGGACGGTGGGCTGGGAGCAGTAGAGGGTATTACTGAGGGGGTGGGCAGGCCTTAGTAGGGGCACAGGCCGGGTGAGGGGTCCTGCGGCCCCCAGGCAGAGCACTCAAGCCCCCTAGTGAGGGCTGCTCCTCCTAGGCTCTCGGCAGAGCCTCTGATCTCCGCGCCCAGGAGCAGGGGATTCTGCTTCAGCTCTGGCAATGGAGGGGCCCTGCGGTCCCACTGAAGGCCAGGGGTCCGAGGCCTGCGAGCAGGGCCAGGAAGGTAGGGAGGGGTAGAGGGCAGTTCTTGGAGATAGGCGGGCTGTGTGGGTGCATTTTTGGGGGTCAGCGGTGTCAAGCTCCCTGTGGCCTTGGAGGGAAGGGGACACTATAGGCTCAACTGGAGCCCTTCCCCTTTCCCCCTCCTTCCCGCCCTCCCCCAGGCCCCCTGCGCTCCATGGTAGAGGACCTGCAGTCAGAGGAGTCCGATGAGGACGACTCTTCATCGGGTGAGGAGACTGCCGTCAAGACAAATCCAGGGAGGGATTCCAGGTGACTGGGCTGGGGGATGGGCGGGGGATGCGGGGTGACTCTGTCTGGGCCTGCTATGATTGTGGGGCTGGAGGTGGGGCCAGGATCCCCCAGGGATCAAGTGCCTAGTGCAGAGGGAGCACCTGAGCCTGCGGGATGTCGTCAGGTCCCCAGGTAGCTTCACTCCAGCCTGGACATGGGGGTGCGGCTGGGATTGTGTGTTCCCTCCTGGTCACTGAAGCTGAGGCTGAGGGACCTCTCAGGCTGGCCTGCCTTCATAGGGTCCTTAGGTGGCATCCTGCCTCATTGTTGCTGGCAGGTGTGGGCTGTCTGGCAGGGAGGAGTGGGGATGTTCAGGGAGTTGCCATTGAGAAGAGGGGCATGTAGGGGGAGAGCAAGGGAGTGCCCAGCAGCCAAGGGCCAGCCCTGGTCTAAGACGTGTGGGGGAGGGGAGCGAGCTGGTCCTTTGGTCCTTGGGCCAGGGTATCATCAGTCCTCCCACCTTGTGTGTGCCTCGGGGTTGGGACCAACTGAGATCTCAGTCCTGGGACTCACAGATCCCCTGGTGTGGGAGCAGTTTTGGCTGCCCACTGGCCTTCCCCTGAGCTGGGTAGGCTGGGCCAGGGTATCATCAGTCCTCCCACCTTGTGTGTGCCTCGGGGTTGGGACCAACTGAGAACTCAGTCCTGGGACTCACAGATCCCCTGGTGTGGGAGCAGTTTTGGCTGCCCACTGGCCTTCCCCTGAGCTGGGTAGGCTGAGGCCTATCCTTTGGATATCTTGGAGTTTATGGAGTGATGTCACCTCAGGGAGCCTCTGCATGCTTGACCACCTGCCCAGCAATGCCCCAGAGCACACACCTTGGCCCAGGCCCACAGGCTTAGGTGGGAGTGCTCGCTAGTGAGAGCAGGACAGGCGGGGGGTAGGGGGCGTCAGTTTCACCGTGTGAGTCCAGCCCCTCCTCCCCATGAGCCCAAAGCCCACAGGCCTCAGTGGCTCCTCTTTAAGGTGGGGCTGCTCATCGGTCTGCATGGGAAGCCTGACAACACCTGCAGGCGTCGTTCCATGTTATTACTGATCAAAACCACCTTCCCGTGAGTTAGCACTGAGACAGAGACCCAAACAGGACCTCCCCGTGTGCTGGCGCTCACCATCAGCACACACACGGAGCGTGACTCACAGCCACAAGAGAAAGCAGGCGCAGCCGCTCGGCGTGGGGGCACAGCCTTCGGAAGGTCCGGGCCTGAGGCCCTGACAGGGACGTCGCCTCTGGATGTGGAGGACTGATGTCCCAGGGACAGGTTAATGGCAGCATGCTCCTGCCTCTTGTGGTGACACTGTAGATTCTGCTTGCTATGAACTGCAAGAGGCGACAGAGCAGGTCCTGTTCTCAAGGGGCTCGCAGGGACCTAGACGCGCAGAAGCACTTTTCGATGTCCTCCTCTACCCACGTTTGTGAGAGGCCCCACGTGAGGGCTTGCAGGTGACATGGTCAGGGAAGGGGCCATGCAGGCTGTGACATCAGAGCTGGTGCTGGCAGAGCCCCTGCTCATCCTGGTTTGCTTTCTGAGAGGTCTAGAGTGCGATGGCACCTAGCTGCCACCTGTTGGACACAGGGACGAGGCAGGAGGTGTCACCCAGGGAACAAGAGTCGGACCTGGAGCATCCAAGGCCAGGGAAGTTGGGAAGGGAGGAAGCAAGCTCATGGCCCTGGAGCCTGATGCTCGTTCCTGGAAAAGGGGAGGAGCAAGACCAGAGTGTCCACCACCCAGTCCCAGCCGGGAGAGGACAGATCTGGCCTGGCTGCAAGTCTGGCCCTTCATTCAGTAGCAGGCTTATTTCAGGCAGGAGGAGCAGAAGGACAGCATGGGGAACTGACCGTGTTTTAGGTGTGTTGTAGAGTAACCGCAGTCAGGGCTCTTCTTACTGGATCAAACAAAAACGTCCCTGATGGAGCAGGGGCCCCAGAAGGAGACCCCATCACAGGGCATTGTGTGCAACTGGCCCCCAGGGCAGCAGTGGGGTGGGGCAGCACCTACAGGGCCTTGCTGGGCTTCCTCTACACACCCCACTCCCTGCTGTGCTGCAGGAGATGCTGGGAAAATGAGGGGAGCGGGCCAGGATGCTTCACCCAGAGTGAGGGGCTGAGGGAGAAATGGGGCTCCTGAGGAGAGGCTTCCAGACCCACACTGGGAGGGGTTTTTGAACTCCGAGTAATCAAACGCTTCCCTCCCACAGTAGTAGTGAGCATCTGTCACTGTGAGCTTGTTATCGTCCTGTGTAATCCTCACAGCAACCGCCCTTTAAAGATGAGGAAACTGAGGCAGAAGTTGAGGACCTGCCACCCAAGAGGCACAAGGCTGAAGGCCTGGGCCTCTCACTAACACCAGACAACTCCCATTTAGGACTCCCCCTGATCCCCTCTCAGGGTGGCCGATGTAATTGACAGAGGCCTGTGCTCCAGAGTGCGGTGGGATCAGGTGGTAGTGGCGGAGTCAGGTGGCAGTGCATTCTGTTTTTGTTTTCTCAGGCTAAGCAAGGTTGTCAGGGCACAGGCCTGGGTGCCAGCAACCACAGCACACGTTTGAAGTGGTGGGCTGAGCCATGGGAGCTGGCGGAGGGGGTTGGTAGGGACTAAAGAGTTGTGTGTCCGGTGTCCAGGTTGAGCTTCAGTGACAGTGAGAGTGACAACAGTGCTGACTCCTGCCTGCCCGGCCGTGATCCCCCGCCTCCCCAGAAGCCACCCCCGCCCAACAGCAAGGTAAGCCTGGGAGGCCCAGGGTGTGCCCTGCAGTCAGGAGCCAGTCAGGTGGCAGCAGGCACGGGGGGAGGCTGGGTTCACCCCTATGCCCCAGGATGGGCAGGCTCTTCCTCCCTCGCCCTGCAGGGCCGGCCTAGGAGGGCTTGTAGGGCATCAGGGGCTGAAGGATGTCACCAGAGAGCTTAGCAGAGACCTGGGTTTCCCTGCAGGCATCAGGCCGGAGGAGCCCAGAGTCCTGCAGTAAGCCGGAGAAGATCCTCAAGAAAGGCACCTACGACAAGGTGGCAGGGCTCACTTGGGGCAGGGTTGGGCGGTGGGAGGCACAGCTGATGGAGGGGCCCCCGAGCCCCCAGGGCTGGACAGTCCTTGGGTGGGGGTCCTAGCCCTCCCCTGTCTCCTGGCACGGCATTGGGCCTGCCACCTCTGTCCTATGCTGGGACGGGCTGGGCCACAGGTATGGGTTGGGCATGGCCTAGGCCCTGGGAGGTGGCCTGGGAGCGGGGCGGGGCTGAGGCCCCTGCTGAAGCCCATCCTGCTTTCCCCTGCCCCCTGCCCCCAGGCCTACACAGACGAGCTGGTGGAGCTGCACAGGAGGCTGATGGCCCTGCGGGAGCGCAACGTGCTACAGCAGGTACGGGGCCTGCCTGGGCCTGCCTGCGGCACCTGGCTCCTCCCTGAGGACCCACGCAACCGAGTCCCAGGGATGGGAATGCCCATGAGGAGTGTGGGCTGCTGGAGCCCCTGGCTGCAACTCCAAGGAGCCATCCCCCCAGCTTGGGGGCCCCTTGGGGGTGGGAAACCCCCCACCCTCAGCCTCCCGTGCACTGAACTGCCCTGCCCACCATCTTGCAGATCGTGAACCTGATCGAGGAGACTGGCCACTTCAACGTCACCAACACCACCTTTGACTTCGACCTCTTCTCCCTGGATGAGACCACCGTGCGCAAGCTGCAGAGCTACCTGGAGGCTGTGGCCACATGACCCTGGGCTGGGTGCTGGGCCCTTGCCGCTGGGGTCCTGGGAGGCCGAGTCCAGGCCCCGCCTTCCCTCCTCTCTCTCGACTCGCCTGCCCGCAGCACTGCCTTAGTGACCGCCCTGTCCTCGGCCCTCACAGCCAGCTGCACTTTCCTTGGCGGCTTCCAACCCGCCCTCCCCACCACCTTGTCTGGAGCCCCAGAGCCGCGGGGTGCCAGGCTAGTGCCGCTGTCCCCAGCCCCACACGTGCTGCCACCAGGGCTCCCCTCATAAAGCCATTTGTGTTGATGGCAGCTCTGGTCCTTGCTCCTGAAAGGGGGAGAAGCACACAGGGCTGGAGCCCCGTCAGCTGACCTTGGGATCAGCCCCCGGTGCAGCGGCTCCATGGCGGGCTGTGTGGCACAGGCTGACTGCCTGGGCCTCTCTGAGCAGCCAAGACCGACTGCTGGGACTGACTCCAGGTGCCATCTCCAGCCTCCTCAGCCCCCGGTGCAGCGGCTCCATGGCGGGCTGTGTGGCACAGGCTGACTGCCTGGGCCTCTGTGAGCAGCCAAGACCGACTGCTGGGACTGACTCCAGGTGCCATCTCCAGCCTCCTCACACGGTTCAGAACACACCCTCTGCCCACCCACCTGCCCGCCCAGGACCTTGGAAGGCTCCGCCTCCGTGTCTGCGTCATCCTCGTGTAAGCTAAGGCAGTGTTCTTCTGTCGGCTCTCACTGTGCTAGGACTCCGTGCTGTGTGGTTCTCTCTATTATATACGCGTGTGCACCGTACGTACAAGAGCGGTTTCCGGATGTGCGTTTCTGTGGCAGCAGTGCACGGGGGTGGGGTGGGGGTGAGTAAGGTGGGACTCGTAGCTTAAGATGTGTCTGTGGTCTTGTCGCGGGGCTGGAGGCTGAGCCAGGAGTGGCAGCTGGCCATCTTCAGGCGTGTGGAGGACACCTCCTTTGTGGCTCCGAGGACACCTCTCCTCCTGCCAGACTCCAGTGAACACTACGATGGTGGCGAGTCCTCAGGGCACCAGGGAGCTCCTGGCCTGCGGGCATCCATTGAGACTAGCACCAACAGCACCCAGGGACAGACTGTGACGATGCCCCGGTCTCCTCTTCCTCCATAGGATCCTTTTCCTCCCCTGTTTTTGATCAAGTCTTCGAACTTTGGAAAAAAATGAGCTTTTGCCAAATAAGACGGGATAGTTTGGAGTTTTCCGAGGTGCATTGGACTCAGAGTCAGCCCCTCATTCCGGGGCCAGGCCGGTTGGCCACATGGCCCCCCAGGCTGCCTTTCTCTCCAGCTCTGCCCGGCCCTCTGCCCACCGCTGCCATTCACGCTGGTGCCCAGCTGGAGACCTGACTCCTTGTCTGCAGGAGATTCTCCACGGGTCAAGCCAGCCCTCGCTAGGGCCAGGGCGCCCCTGGGGATCAGCCCACCCTGGGTGGGGCTTCTAGGCACTGGAGGCCTGTGTGGTCAGCCTCTGTTTCCCCAGACCTTGAGTCAAGGCTCCTCCAGGCCCCCACCCCGACTTCAGAGTTGTGTCAAGTCCTCGTGCCCTGACCATGATGTAGGAAAAGAGAACTGGGGGCCCAAGGTGGGCTCGCCTTCTCTCTCACCCACTGTTAGGTGTCTCCTGCTCCCAGTCTATGAGTTCAGACATGGGGAACTCCGTCTTCCCCTCCCGTAGGTCCCTGATCTTGTTCCTGCTCTGATTCTGTCTGTCAGGCAGATCCTGAACACTCCCTGGGGGGACTCCTGCCTCCAAGGCTTCCCCCAACTCCAGCTTTCCTGGGGAATGCCCGAGAATTCTCGGGAAAAGGCCCAAGAACTTCCAGAGGAAGCCTCTGGGGCTCCTCACCCCTGCTCTGTTTCTCTCCTGGCCCCACTGCCTTCAGGTGTCAGGAAGAGGACAGGCCCATGTGGCCGTCCCCTTCCCCAGGCAGGCCAGCAGTTCTGCTAAGTGGGGCCCCTCTCTTTCTTCTCTGGAAACTTTCAGACTTTGGACAGGATGGAGCGGCCTGACGTGGGCTGCTTGGAGGGGGTGGCAGCTTGGCCTTCTACCTGCAGAGTCTGCCAGGGATCTCCTGGGATCCACACTGCCTCCTGGGCGGTTCTCTGCTCAGCCAGAGGAGGGCTGGGCTCTCCTGTCTGCCCTTGGTGGCAGCACTGGCCCTTCCTGTACTTGCCAAGGCCTCTGGAAGCACCAACCCATTTCTCCGTTATCTCCTCTGGCTGGAAGGCCTCTCCACTGCCCTCCAGAGCTGCTCCAGGCCCAGGGCTGTCTCCGTGACCACTGGATGGATTTGCTGGGCAGCCAGGGCCCTGACCGCAGCATTCCCAGCTGCTCCCCTACCCCAACCCCTGGCTGCCCGGCAGCCGGGCCCACGCAGGCTCTGGGGATGCTTCCATAGGAAGGGGCCCGGCACTTTGTGATTGCCACGTGTTTTGTGTTCAGCCGCCTGCCCCCAGTGCAAATCCCTATGTTCTTCTCTCTCCTAAAAAAGTGTAAACCGAAAGCAAAAGGTATCGAATACCTTTCTTACCCACAAGGGTTTTTACAAAGAATGTGTCTCACTAGGAATTACGACACTCACCGGCCCGAGACCAACTCCTGGATAAAAGGAATAAGGAGAATTGTGTTTGTAACAAGTTACAGGATTGTTTCTCTCCTGGATTTTAAACTTTTGTTAAGTTGTGAAATTATGGAGGAGTTTTATAGAAAAAACATGAAATAAAGTCAGATGGGAAAGCAGGCCTGTGCATCTGCTTGGTTCCTCCTGTTGAATTGGGGGTGGGAACACAAAGTGGCACAGGACCACGTTCCCTCTCCCTGTGCCAGTGCCTCCCTGTCAATGACCAAGAAGGGGTGGGAGGGTGGGGACTGAGCTTGGAGTGGGCATGGGAGTGTGAGCAAGGCTGGCATTCTGGAGGACTTACAATGAATGGGCTTGCACCTCCAGACACCTGAGAGACTCAGCTCAGGTCCTGCTTCTGATGCGGTGCTCTTTCCCCAGAAGCAGGCAGCAGGGTATGAGTTGAAAAGCAAACCTGGTTTCATTGGATGGATGGGTGGGTGGGTGGGTGGATAGAAGAAAAATGTGTGCAAAGACATCCTTTGCCAGGAATCAGGGTGCCCGTCTGCCAGTTTACCTGTGGTGGGTGGATGGATGGATGGATGGATGGATGGATGGGTGGATGGATGGATGGGTGGATGGATGGATGGATGGATGGATGGATGGGTGGGTGGGTGGGTGGATAGAAGAAAAATGTGTGCAAAGACATCCTTTGCCAGGAATCAGGGTGCCCGTCTGCCAGTTTACCTGTGGTGGGCTTTGCTTATACTTGGCGTGGCAGAACCAAGCAAACCTCCAGAAGACAGAGCTCTCACCAGCCGCATATGAGCAGATCTGTCCACTCTGGGCTCCAGCTGCACCCAGAGGAGCAGGAGTTCCACTCCTAAGTCGCCCACACTGCAGGCCAATGTCCTCCAGCCACCTGCCCACAGGGGCGGCTGCTGATTGAGATGGCTTTTGTCAGTAGGCGGCAGCTAGGGAAACAGGCACGGCTTAGCACCAAGTCACCCAGGAGCGTTTCTTCTCCCTTCTAGTCAGTAGCCGAAAATTCTATTCCCAGCTTCAGGGATGTGCCTTTCCCTGCTCTGTGCCTGCCTTTCCCACTGGAGAAAGATTCTACAGGCTTTTAGAGACTGTCTCAGATCTGAGCTTTTCAAGTAGGGATATGGAGTGAAAGAAGGCCTAAAGTGGTCCGCCACGGTGCCCAGACTCCCCCACCCCCCAGGACACAGAAGTATTATTTGTGTATAAAAAATATAGTAGGGCTTGCGCTAAGAGCGATCTCAGACTCTTTGCAATGGCTCGATGAGGTGGAATCCCTTTACAGATGAAGAAACAGCCTCAAAGAGCTGACTTGCCCAAGATTATAGTAGTATTTCCCACAACTCAGCCGGGTATATATGATGTCAAAGCTTCTGTCCTCACAAGCTCACTATCAAGCACTGGTTCTGGACCACAGATGGGCATCTTGGAGAGTTTTCTATAAAGAGATGCTTGGCTCATCCTCAGAGGCTGTGGTTCTGCAACTCTAGAAAAAGAAACTCCAGAAGGACCCACAGGTGACGTTATTTATTTATTTTTTTGCAGCTGGCCAGTATAGGGATCCGAACCCTCGACCCTGGTGTTATAACACTGTGCTCTAACTAACTGAGCTAACCAGCCAGCCCTCTTTTTTAAAAATTAGTTTGAGTTCTCTAAATTAACATAGGCACTCCTCAACTTACGATGAGGTTGCAGCTTGATAAATTTATCATAAGTTGAAAACATTAAGTGGAAAATGCATTTTATACACCTAAGCTACAGAACATCACATATTGTTAGCTGAAGAAAAGATCAAAATTCAAATTATGATTTCTAGTGAATGCATGTTGCACCAGTGTAAAGTTGTAACACCATAAGTCAAACCACTGTAAGTCGGGGTCCGTGTGAAGTTTGCAAGCTTTAAGGTGAATATGGGTCACCCAGGCATACCCAATGCAGGTTGTAATTCAGTAGGTTTACAGTATGACCTAGGATTCAGCCTTTGGAACACACTCCCAGTGGATACTGATACTGTGGGTCTGTGGGTGCACTTTGATATCAAGGGTCTAAATAATGCATGAAAATATTGTCCTTAAGTATATGAAAAAATGCTCAACATCACTAGTCATCAGGGACATGCAAATCAAAACAATGAGATACCACCTCACTCCAGGCAGAATGGCTCTTGTCAAAAAGACAGAAGAAAACAAGTGTTGGCGAGGATGTGGAGAAAAGGGAACACTTGCACATTGTTGGTGGGAGAGTAAACTAGTACAGACATTATGGAAAACAGTATGGAGGTTCCTAAAAAAATTAAAAATAGAACTACCACTTTGATCCAGCAATCCCGCTACTGGGTATATACCCAAAAGAAGTGAAGTCAGTATGTTGAAAAGATATCTGCACCTCCATGTTTATTGCAACACGATTTACAATAGCCAAGACATGGAATCAACATAAGTGTCCAAAACTGGGTGAATGGATTTTAAAAATGTATATATACACAACAATACTATTCAGCCATTAAAAAAAAAAAATCCTGTCATTTGCAGCAGCATGGGTGGACTTGAGGTCACTATGTTAAGTAAAGTAAGCCAGGCACAGAAAGAGAAATACAGTATGACTTCACTCATATGAGGAGTCTAAGAAAAAAAGTTGAGCCAGGCACAGAAAGAGAAATACAGTATGACTTCACTCATATGAGGAGTCTAAGAAAAAAAAGTTGTTATTATGGAGGCAGAGAACAGAACAGTAGTTACTAGAGATGGGGGGAAGGGCAGGGAGAAGGCAGACAGGGAGAGGCTGGCCGACGGGTACAAAATTACAATTAGATAGGAGGAATAAGTTCTGATATTCTATTGCACAGCAGAGTGACTGTGGTTAACAGTTTTGTATATTACATAATAGCTAGAGGAGAGGCTTTTGAGTGTTTTCATCACAGAGAAATGATAAATGCATGAGGTGATCGATACATTACCCTGACCAAATTATTATACAACATATTATCAAAATATCAGATTGTACCCCATAAGTGTGTACAATTACAGTGTGTAAGTTAATAAAGTATCGTCCTTTAAAAAACCAAGACAAGGGCTGGCCCGTGGCTCACTCGGGAGAGTGCGGTGCTGATAACACCAAGGCCACGGGTTCGGATCCCTACATAGGGATGGCCGGTTCACTCACTCGGAGAGCATGGTTTTGACAACAAGTCAAGGGTTAAGATCCCCTTGCTGGTCATCTTTTTTTAAAAAAATAAAATAAAAAATAAAGACATTACAGATAAATCTGGGGTCTCTTTGGACCTTTCCTTCCATTCCAGTTCCTCCTTCTCTCAGAGAGGAACTATAATATTATGATACATTTCTTTTTTTGTTTGTTTTTTGTAAAACTTTTACTTTCCCTAGTTAAAATTTGCCTCTGCTTAGTTTTCTGGCAGTAACTTAGCACAAAAGATTCCAAAAGCTGTAAAATTCCTGATGTATCAAATACATTAGGTAATCTATCAGATCTTGTTTTTCTAAAAGCACCTTTGAGCTCCAATCTGGATTGGTTTCTCTCTAGGCTTTATATGTCATCATGCTATTTCACCACTCTCCTGTCTTGCAGACCCAGTTTCTTGTGTCTGAGTCTTATCTTCCTTAGATTATACTCTCATTTTGGTGGAACACACCCTCCAACAACTTTCTATGAAAAGACACATGGGAGGTCAATTTTTTGTGACCTGACACATCTGAAAATGTCTTTATTCTACTCTCATTGAGAAAATTTGGAATACTTTAGAATTTTAGATGGGAAAAGTTTTTTGTTTGAGAGTTTGGAATAGGTTAGAATTTTAGGTAGGAAAATATTTTTTCTCAGAATTTTGAAGAACTTGCTTGTAGCTTTCAGTGTTGGCCTTGAGAAGTCTGATGCTAATCTGATTCCTAATCCTTTGTACTTACTCTTCTAGAAGATTTCTTTGGTAGGGTGTGTGTAGCTTTAGTAGATAACAATTGTTCCAAGTAGTCTTACCAATTAACATTCCCACCAGCAACATGTGAGAGTTTGGTTTGCTCTCACATCAAGGGTCAGCAAACCAGCCCATTGGCCAAATCTGACCTGCTGCATTTATTTTGTGTTATAATGGTGGAATTGAACAGTTGTGGCAGGGATGGCTGGCTAGCTCAGTTGGTTAGAGCATGGTGTTATAACACCAAGCTCAAGGGTTCAGAAGCCCATACCTGCCAGCTGCAAAAAAAAAAAAAAAAAAAAAAAAATTATCTGGTCCATTACAGACCCCTACTTTAATAGATACTGGACTATTTAGATTTTCTATTTCTTCTTGTGTAAGTTTTAACTTTTTTCCTTAAAGGAATATGCCTCATGTCATCTAAATTTTTTAATTTATTGGCATAGTTATTTTAATGTCTATTGTATTTGTAGCATCATTACTGATATTGCGTGTGTGTGTGTGTGTGTGTGTGTGTGTGTGTGTGTTTATTCAGTCTTCATAGATGAAGTTCGTCAATTGTATTAATCTTTTTATAGACCCAACTTTTGGTTTTGTGAATGTTTTCTCTTTCATTGATTTCTGCTCTTTAGTATTTCCTTGTTTATGCTTTCTTTGGGTTCAGTTGCTTGTCTTTATCTAGCCTTTTGAGATGGTAACTTAAGTAATTGAGTTTTTACTGTATGTATTTATGGAGTACCATGTGATATTTGGGTACATTTATACAGTGTGCAGTAATTGTATAAGGGTATTTAGCATATCCATCACCTCAAAAATCTATCACCTCTTTGTGTTGGGAACATTTAACATCCTCTCAACTAGCTACTTGAATATATACCGTAATTTGTTGTTGACTGTAGTCTCCCTATATTGCTATAGAACACTAGATCTTATTCTTCCTGTCTCTATATAGTTTTGTATTCATTACCACACTCTCTCCATCCCCCTCTCCTTTTTCCCCTTCCCTTACTAGTCTCTAGTAACCATTATCCTCTCTACTTCTACGAGATCAACTTTTTTAGCTTCCACATATGAGTGAGAACATGCAGTATTTCTCTTTCTATGCCTGGCTTATTTCACTTAACATAATTTTCTCCAAGCTTATCCATGTAGCAACATGGCAGAATTTCATTCATTTTTATGGCTGCGTAGAATTCCATTGTGTATATATGCCACATCTTTTTTATCCAAAAATTCATTAATGGACATTTAGGTTGGTTCCAAATCTTGGCAATAGTGAATAGAGCCATGATAAACATGGGAGTGCAGGTATCACTTTGACATGTTGATTTCCTTTCCTTTGGATATATACTCAGTAGTGGGATTGCTGGATCATATGGCAGTTCTATTTGTAGTCGTTTGAGAAACCTTCATATTGTTTCCCATTGTAGCTGTACTAATTTACATTCCCACCAACAATAAGAGTGATTAGTGATGTTGAGCATTTTTTCGTATACCTGTTGGCCATTCCTACATCTTCTTTTGAGAAATGTCTAGTCAGCTTGTTTGCCCACTTTTTTAATAATTATTTTTTTAAATTGAGTTGTTTGAGTTGTTTGTATATCTGGTTATTAATCCCTTCTCAGATGCATAGTTTGCAAACATTCTCTTCCATTCTACAGGTTATCTTTTCACTCTGTTGATTGTTTCCTCTGTTGTACAGACACGTTTTAGTTTGAAATAATCCCATGTGTTTATTTTTGCTTTTCTTGCCTGCACTTTAGTGGTCTTATTGATAAAATCTTTGCCCCATCCTATGTCCCAAAGCATTTCCCCTGTGTTTTCTTCTAGAAGTTCTATAGTTTCAGGTCTTACATTTGAATCTTTAATTCATTTCGAGTTGATTTTGGTATTTGGTGAGAGATAGAGGTCTAGTTTCATTCTTCTGCGTGTGGATCTCCAGTTTTCCCAGCGCCATTTATTGAAGAGACTGTTCTTTCCCCTTTGTATGATCTTGGCTCCTTAGTCACAAATCAGTTGGCTGTAGGTAAGTGGGTTTATTTCTGAATTCTCTATTCTGTTCCATTGGTCTGTGTGTCAAGTCTAGCAGTTTTTTGGTAGAGTCTTTAGATTTCTCCCCATATAAAATTATGTCATCTGCAAATTAGCAATTTGACTTCCTCCTTTCCAATTTGGATGTCCTTTATTTCTTTCTCTTGCCTAATGGCTCTGGCTAGGAATTCTATACTAAGTTGAATAAAAGTGGTGAGAGTGGGCATTCTCGTCTTGTTCCACTTCAGTATGATGTTAGCCGTGGGTTTGTCAAATATAGCTTTTATTGTATTAAGATACTTCCCTTCTATACCTAAGTTTTCAAGAGTTTTTGTCATGAATGGATGTTGAATTTTAACAAATGCTTTTCCTGTGCCTATCAAGATGATCATATGTTTTTTTTTTCTTTCATTCTGTTGATGTGATGTATTGTTTATTGATTTGTGTTTGTTGAACCATCCTTACATCCCTGGGGTAAACCCCACTTGATCATGGTGTATAATCTTTTTGACGTGCAGTTGGATTTGGTTTGCTAGTATTTTGCTGAAGATTTTTTCATCTATGTGAATCAGGGATCATGGCCTGTAGTTTTCTTTTTTTGTTGTATCCTTTCCTGGTTTTAGTATCAGGGTAATGCAGGCCTTGTAGTATGACTTTGAAAGAATTCTGTCCCCTTCAATTTTTCAAAATAGTTTAAGAAGTATAGCTATTATTTCTTCTTTAAATGTTTCATAGAATTCAGCAGTAAAGCCGTCTAGTCCTGGGCTCTTCTTTGTTGGGGTACTTTTTATTACTGATTTAATCTTGTTACTTGTTATTGGTCTGTTCAGGTTTTTCTATTTCTTCTTGGTTCAGTCTTGGTAGGTCATATGTGTCCAGGAATTTATCCTTTTCTCTAGGTTTTCAAATTTATTGGTGTATAGTTGTTCACAATAGTATCTAATCATCTTTTGTATTTCAGTGGTATATATTGTAATGTCTCCTTTTGCATTTCTGATTTTATTTATTTAGGTCTTTTTTTCTTGGTTAGCCTGGCTAATGGTTTGTCAATTTTGTTTATCTTTTCAAGAAACCAACTTTTTGTTTGACCTTTTGTATGGTATTTTTAGTCTCAGTTTCATTTATTTCTGCTCTGATTTTTATTATTTCTTTTTTTCTACTTATTTTGGGTTTAGTTTGTTCTGGCTTTCCTAATTCCTTGAGGTGTGTTGTTAGGTTGTTTATTTGAAATCAGTTTTTTTGACATAGGCATTTATTGCTATAAACTTTTCTCTTAATACTGCCTTGGCTGTATCCCAGAGGTATCGGTATGCTGTGTTTCTGTCTTTATTTGTGTCAATAAGGATTTTGATTTTCTTCTTAATCTCTTCTTTGACCTGTTGGTCACTCAGAAGCACATTGTTTAACTTCCATGTATTTATGTAGTTTTGAAAGTTCCTCTTGTTATCAATTTCTAGTTTTATTTCATTATGGTCAGAAAAGATTCTTGACATGATTTTGATTTTTTGAACTTGTTGATACTAATTTTGTGACCTAGTTTATGGTCAGTCCTGGAGAATATTCCTTGTTCTTAAGAAAAGAATGTGTATCCTGCAGCTATTGTATGAAATGCTCTGTATATGTCCATTAGGTCCATCTGGTCTATGGTGACATTTAAATCTGATGTGTCCCTTTTGATATTGTCTCAGTGATCTGTCCAATGCTGAGAGTGGGGTGTTAAAGTCTCCAACTGTTATTGTGTTGGCATCTATCTCTCCCTTTGTATCTGATAATATTCACTTTATATATCTGGGTGCTCTGGTGTTGGGTGTAAATATAATTGTTATATCCTCCTGCTGTATTGATCCCTTTATCATTATATAATGCCCTTCCTCATCTCTTAGTACAGATTTACATAAAATCTGTTTTATCTGATGATATAAATATAGCTACTCCTGCTCGCTTTTGTTCTCCATTTGTGTGGATATTTTTTTCCATCCCTTCACTTTCAGTGTGTGTGTGTGTTTGTAGGGAAGGTGTGCTTCTTGTAGGAAGTATATGTATGGGTCATGAATTCTGTCTATTAAGCCAGTCTATGTCTTTTAATTGGGGCATTTAATCCATTCACATTCAAAGTTATTATTGATAAGTGAGGTCTTACTCTTGTCATTTTATTGGTTGTTTTCTTCTTGTTGTGTGTTTCCTTTGTTCTTTCTTTCTCTCTTACTGTTTACTCATGGGGGTTGGTGGTTTTCTGTACTGATAAGATTTGATTACTTTCTCTTTCTAATTTGTGTATCTATTCTACCAGTTAGTTTCATTTTGGGGGGGGGGTGTTTACATGATGGTTGTTCTTGTTCAATCTCTTGTAGACATAAAACTCCACTAAGCATTTCTTGTAAGGCCAGACTGGTGGTGATGAATCCCCTTAATTTTTGCCTGTCTGAGAAATACTTTATTTCTCTTTTGTATCTGAAGGGTAGTTTATTCTTGGCTGGCAGTTTTTTTATTTTAGTATTTTGAATATATCATCCCATTCCTTCCTAGCCTGTGGATGTCCTATGATTAGGTAAGTATTTAAATGAGACTGGGCTGTGGCCTTCACAAGTGTTCTCAGCTTCCCCACTCCACCCCCAATTAGGTGAGACAGGAAGGTTAGAGGGGTTTGGCATTGGGTGTTTCCCTTCCCCCAGGTTGGTTAGGCTCTGATAAAATAGTTTCTCTTGAGGGCAGGCCTTTGTTAAGGAGAACAGAACTTTCACCCCTGACCCCACCTGATGGAAGCACCAGAGGATTTTTTTCTTAGATCTTTACTGTGAGGACGTGGAAGGGCTCCTGGAAGTAACACTCATGAATGTGTGCTGCTCGCTCCCCCTGTGCCATGGCTGAGTCTCTCAATGGAGTCCATGCTCTGTTTTTGTCTCTCAAGTAAGTCTACGCTCAGTCTCCTCAGTTGATCAATACCCTGTGGGTCTTATTCCAAGATGCTGGCTCCAGCACTGGTTTCTGCTCCAGGTAAGCTGCGATTCTCCACATCTGCCACTCTCCTGTTTTCAGAGAAGTGATTTGCTCCATGACCTAATTCTCTAATGGATCTAAGAAGGGTTCTTGATTTTCAGTGTTTCAGCTTTTTTTCTTGTTGTGAGGACAGAAGTGATGGCTTCCAAGATTTTTAAACATTGTACTGGAGACCACTCTAACCAACTCCATCTGTTTACTTCTTGGATACTATGTTAGTCCATTTCTGTTGCTTATAATACCTGAAACTGCAAATTTATATAGAAATAAAATTTTTTACATTTCACAGGCTGGGGAATCCACAGTCCAGGGGTGCATCTGGTGAGGGTCTTCTTAGGGGTAACTCTCCGCAATGTAGAGTATCACATGACAAATGGGCTGAGCAAGAGAGCTAACCTCCTCACTTGCTGTCATTTTAAAGCCATCAGAACCACACCCATTGCCACCATTAAACCATGAATGGATTAATCCACTCACAAGAGTGCAGTCCTTACAACCTAATCACCTCTTGAAGCCCCACCTTTCAATTATCAAAATAGGATTTCCGCCCTCTTAACACTGTTACAGTAGGGATTGTTTCCAATACATGAACCTTTGGGAGACATATTTAACCCACAGCAAATGCTATATTCTAGTATTTCTCAAGAGAAATAGCTCTGTTTCTTTGGGTGTATGTACAGCCTCTCTCTCCTGATGCTGGTCTCCCCCATACACTTGGCGTTTCTTGCTTGCACACACAACTCTTGCAGAGGGATCCCCCTGAGCATGTCCTGGGCTACACTGGCCTCTCCCGACCCCCATCAGAACTTTGCATGTGGCTATGCACTCCATCTAAGCCACAGTGTGAGTGCGTCTATGAGTTTATTTATTTATTTATTTATTTATTTATTTATTTATTTATTTATTTATTTATTTATTTATTTATTGTCCTTTTTGAGACCGGCTGCACCGCACTCAGCCAGTGAGCGCACCGGCCATCCCTATATAGGATCTGAACCCACGGCAGGAGCGCCGCTGCGCTCCCAGCGCCACACTCTCCCAAGTGTGCCACGGGCTTGGCCCTCAATGAGTTTATTTCTATATCTCTTCCACAAGTTGAGTACCTGGTAGCATTTATTTATTTATTTATTCATTTTTAATTTTATTTATTTGTTTTTATTTTTATTTTTGGCAGCTAGCCAGTGCAGGGATTGAACCCTGGACTTTGGTATTAGCAGCACCACTCTCTAACTGGAACTGACTGGCCGGCCCCCCAGGGTGGAGTTTCATAGGCACCATTTGAACAACTGCAAGTCCCCCAAGTGGTTCTGATGAATCCAGCGTGTGAACCCCTTAAACTCACTCAGTCCCTCCCCTGCCAACACAGGAGCTGATCTCAGGCCCTTCCCCACCTCATACACACCTCATAGACTGCTGGGCAATATCCCTGCACCATCTCTAAAGAGGATTATGAGCCCGCCCAGCAACCCTTCAATTTCTTTTCTCTTAAAAGAGCTCTCAATATGAAGCCAGGGCAAGGAGTCCTTCTCTTAGTTCAGGGTCTCTCCTCCTCAGCACTGTGGACATCTCAGGGTTGGACAATTCTTCCTGGCCTGGAAGGGCGTCCTGGGCACTGTAGGTGCTGAGCAGCATCCCCAGCCTCCACCCACTCCAAGCCAAGAGCACCCCCCAGTGGTGACAACCACAAGTGTCCCCAGATGTCACCAAGTGTTCATGGGGGGGAAGCAGGTGCATAATTGTTCCTGGATGAGAACCACAGCGTTGGTGAACCAGTTTTATTATTCTTTTAAATTTAAAACATGTCCCTAGAGAGGAGCATGTCAGTTAAAACCAGGGCCCCCCACTGGGAGCAGTTTCCCTCCCACTAGGAATCTTCTCCCTGACAGACAGGAAGGACGGACGGAGGGGGAATCACAGCCACTTCTATGAAGAATGGAGCCCATGGGGCCTTTCCTGGCCACTTAATCCTTGTCCTCCTTGTAGAAACCTTCAATCTCAGCTTGGTATATCTTGGCCACTGTCGCCCTCTTCAGTCTGGTGGTAGCCCCTGTAACAGAAGCAAGTCCGAAGTGGGGCCAGAGGTCTCGGGCATTCTGATAAGCACCCCAGGGTCCTCGGGTGTGGATGACCCTCGGCCCACACTTTGAGAAACACTGGTCTGTAGGGTAAAGTCCAGACTTCTTCAACACCATAGGGGGGCAGGAGGGACTATGTCCCCCACAAAAGCCAGGGACCACATCTGGGTGTGTGATCCTAGGGTGCAGCTCATCTTCTAGTTTGAGGGAAGCCCCTAGGAAAGAAGCTGAGAGGGGTCTTAGCACCACGTCCTACACACAGTCTGCACTTAAGTGTGTTTTGCTTAATGGGGCAAGAGCACGTGGCCATGGCACGTGACCCAAGTTTGGCATCTGCCCAGAGCCTGTAGGATGTAGACAACTGGCCAGGACCCCTCCCCACACCCACCCACCCACCTGCCTGCAGCTCACCAAGCTCGCCGCCACCCACGGAGAAGTCTGTGTCAAGGATGGCCCACTTGATAATCTTAGCACTCTCCGAGGTGGCTTCTGCGTTCACAGCGTCAATCCTCTGACTGATGAAGTCTGTGATGACTGGGTCGCGGTCGTAGATGATGTCGGTCAGCCTGGTGGAGTGGCTCTTGAGATGCTGGCAGAAAGCCACGGCCTCGCTGGTCAGCGCGTTCCGAGACTCTCCCGTCTCTGGGTTGATCTGGCACTGCCAGATGGGGACCAGGGTCAGGCCACTCCCGAACCACCTCCGCACCCACCACCAGCCCCCAACCCAGCACCCCTTGCGGGGGGTTCACCACATCAATCCTGGGACTGCCAGGGTCCCCCCTGCTCCCACTGTACAGATGAGCAAATGGGGGCCCTTCCTGGGGGGGATTTGCCCAACGTTGTCCCACTCGTTAGGGGCAGGGGCAGGCCAGACTTAAGCCTGTCCACAGTTTTATTTGCTTGTTCCAAGATGGGAGCCCACACTGCTCCAGTAGGAGGGAGGGGACAGTCCTGGGTGCACAGTGGGGCTGCTGCCCAGAGTGCACAGGCCTCACTGAGAACCATCGCTGAGATGTTGTTTCTTGGGTCGAAGTCCCTTCCCTGCAGAGGCCAGCCCTGCAGGCCACACCTCTGGGGTCATCAGAAGCCCCCATCCCCCCTCCCCACAACGAGGGTGTGGCTGATGTCCTAGATGTGGTACTCTGGGAGCCGGTGCTGAGTGACCAAGTCACCCCTCTGTTCTGAGCCTAGTTTTCTTATCTTGCAACCAGGTCAGAAGCCCTTATCCAACCAACCCACCGACATCCCAGATTGTCGGGAGGCTCAAAGACAGCCCCGAGGCACCTTCACCGTGAGGAGAGCGCACAGGTATGGAGCATCTTGGCCCACGACCAGGACGTAGCGGACAATGGGGATGTACATCCTCACCCGCTCCTCGATGGGGTTTGGGTTGATCTTCTCACCCGAACTGAGGGTGATGATATCTGTGTGTGGAAATGAAGAAGGGCTTTGTCTCTGGAAAGCTACATCAAGCTGGCTCTCATGGAGGCCCAGGTGAGGGTTTGGGAAGGGGGAGACTGTCCCAAAGCAGCCCTGCCTCGCAAGGGGTCTCCCAGGGCCCATGGCTGCTCCTCTCTGTGAGCCCAGGCATATCAAGGATTCCCCTTCCTCCAATATGGACTTCAGCCCTCAGTCAGCCTTGTGCTGTGTGCAACCTGCACCACTGTCCATGGCAGCCCTGCACGGCCCGGTCCTATCTTGCTCACCCTTGACGTTACCCATGATGTAGAGGAATCTGTCAATGTCCAAAAAGCCCAGGTCCCCTGTGTGCATCCAGCCATGACAGTCCATCTTCCTCTGGGTGTTCTCCTTGTCGTTGAGATACCCCATGAAGACGTTCCGGCCCCAAATGTGGATGTTCCCGATGCCCTCCTCATCTTCACCCTCCACCTTGGTGTAGGTGTTGGGGAGCTCCTTCCCACAGCTGCAGACAGTGGGCAGGGAGTGGGGGGGTGTTAGACTTGGCCAGACACAGCCCCCTCCACAGTAGGGGCTCCCCACCCTCTGCTCACAGCCCCTCTTCCTGTCCACAAACCATTCGATCCTAGGTCTTCTCTGTCTTCCTTTTGGCACCTAGAGTCCCATTGATCCAAAGTAGGGGGCGAATGAAGAAGGAAAACCTCCTGGCTGAGTCCCAGCCCAGAGCCAAGTCCAAGGGGGACATGAACACATCACACCCAGCCCCTGGCCTCCGGGAGCCCCCAGATCCACCCAGGGGACAAGCAAGACTTGAATAAACTCAAGGCATCTTTTGGTTGGAACTGGTTTCTGTTGAAGGTTTCCAGGCAGAGGAGAGAGAACAATGAATACGATCTAGGCAGGAACAGGGGGTCCCACCACCTCATTTATCTCATTAGAGACAAGAGGGCTGGCACTTCAACCTCTCAAAGCTCAAGGTTCCTGCCAGGGCATCAGGACACCAATCTCTGCCCTTTTATTCCCCAGGCTGTCTGGAGACTCAGGGCAGAGCCTCAAACTGGTCCTGGCCAACACCCAGGATGCACGGATGCATGGATGCACGCTGCTATGGACTGAATGGTGTAACCTCCCAAATGCATATGTTGAAGCCCTAACCCCCAAAGCGATGGTATTTGGAGGTGGGGCCTTTGGGACGTAAAGGTTAGATGAGGTCATGAGGGTGGGGTCCCCATGATGGGATTAGCACCCTTGTAAGAAGAGACCCCAGAGAGCTTCCTCTCCTCTCCACCCCCAACCCCTGGCCACGTGAGGACATAGCAACAAGGCAGCCGTCTGCAAGCCAGGAAGAGATCACCCACCAGCCAACACCTTGATCTTGGACTTTCAGCCTCCACAACTGTAAGAAAATAAAGCTCTGTTGTTTAAGCCCTCCAGTCTACAGTATTTTGTTAGGTAGCCTGAGCCGGTTAATACACCACACCTGTCTTGATCCCCTTCCCCTAGCGCAATGCAAACTCTGCGTTCTCCCTCAAGTGTTTCTCAAATGCACGAACCACCCAACGAATGAGTGGAAAGCCATTTAAGAGGCTTCATGGAAGCTCCTATGTCCACTGACTGATTTCACATCTGCTAACCCCACTTACCCTGAAGCTATTGACGTCCTGTGTGGGGTGGTAGCTTCCAGGAGCATTACAGGTTTCCTCTGGCTGCTCAGATTGCAGGCTGGGATTGCTGGTATTTGGTTCTCTACTGTTACCTCAGAGCCACAGACTCTGCTGCCAGGTGATGATCACTCAAAGCTCATCATCGGTGCTGTGGGATGGGAGGTCTGCATGCTACCTCCCAGCCAGGTGATGACTTCTGCCAGTTACCCCTCCTTCCTCCAGCTTCCAAGCCTGTACCCTTTCTGCCCTGCCTTTCTGGGCTTGGGGTTAAGGAGACCATGTGGGTGGGAAAGTGCTTTGTAACCAGCTGCTCCTCATCCCCTGTCTCTGCTGAAAGTCACCCCCACCTGCCCAAAGTCAAGGTGTTCTGTGGGTGATACAAAGACTTTCTCCTTGACCAAACTCTAGTCAGGCTCCTCTGAGCCTTCTTGACTGGGCCTCCACTGCGACCTTTTAAAAACTTCAGACTCAGCTCAAATGATTTTCCCCCACAGACACACGCACACACTAAGAGACTTGAGCAAACAGCATGGTTTCTAGCAGTTCAAGAGCGCATCCCTGGGCCGGCCCGGTGGCGCACTGGATAGTGCGCCGCTTGGGAAGCGCGGCGGCGCTCCCGCCCGAGGGTTCGGATCCCACATACAGACCAGTTCCCGCTCACTGGCTGAGCGAGGCGTGGGAGCAACACCGAGGGTTGCGATCCCGTTGCCAGTCCCCGGTCCGGTACGGGGGCAACACTGAGGGTTGCGATCCGTTGCCGGACACGGAAAAAGACAAAAGACAAAAAAAAACCAAAACCAAAAACAAAAAAACAGCGCATCCCTAGGATGACCCAGTCCCCTTAAGTTCCTGCCTGAGAAAGCTCAACTCTGCCTGCAGAATCGACTGTTCTGGCCAAAAACCTGGTGATGGGTAACAGGCCCCTGTCTCAGTTTGTCTGGGCTGCTCTAACAAAATGCCATTCACCGGGTGGCTCATAAACAACAGAAATAAATTGTTCACAGTCCTAGAGGCTGGAAGTCCGAGATCAAGGTGCTGGCAGATTTGGCGTCTGATGAGGACGTCCTGGTTCATAGACAGCACCTTCTTGCTGTGGTCCTCACATGGTTGAATGTCGAGGGAGCTCTCTGGGTCCTTTTTATAAGGGCACTAAACCCAAGCATGAGGGCTCCACCCTCACAACCTAATGACTTCCCAAAGGCCTCACCTTCGGGGGTAGGTTTCAACATATGAATTTGGGGAGACACATTTAGTCCATAGCAGCCTCTGAACCCCCTCTTAGAGCAGTTACTTTAGAAAGCTCAAAATTAAAAATCCTTTCTCTGCCCTTTCAGGTGTAAAACTACCACACCACCCTGCTTCCTCAGAGACCTGAAAGCTGTCTCTTTGAAATGCAAGCATCGGGGACGTAACTCTCAATCTCTCATTCCAAGTCCTAGTGCCAAGATAAGGGCCCAAGACCGTGGGCTCTAACTCACACCACTGCCTCCTATCAGAAAGAGACATGAAGTAGCTTTCTCCGCCGTTAACTGCCAACTCACAAACCCAGAAGGCCTGATCATCTTAACGAACCCCCTCTGCCCACATTTTATAAATTTCTACCTCCCTGACTCTGCTCAAGCCCCCTGCCATTCCCTTCTTTTAAAACTCCCAGTCACCTTGGCACAAACTGGAGTTGAGTTCACGCTGGACTGTTCCCTATGACAGTAGTGTTACTGGATGGCGTCTGCCCTCGCCACTTTAACCAGTGTCTGGCTTTGTTTATCTTTGACAATGGTTACATGTTGGAAGGTGAGTCCCAGGCACTGATGGGAAATGCAAATGGGGGCCCTGAACTTAAAAAAATTTATTGTTTTTCTGAAATTCAAACTGAACTGGCAGTCCTATATTTTTATGTGCTAAATCTAGCAACCCTAGTCATAAAAAACACTGGGGTTTCCACCTTGCTCTCTGGGAGCACTTATTCCAAGGGAAGCCAGCTGCCATGTTGAGAGGATGCTCAAGCAGCCCTATGCTGAGGTCCATGTAGCAAAGAACCAAAGCTTCCTGCTGACAGTCAGGAAGGAACTGAGGCCTCCCACAGCAGCCATCTGAAATGGCAGGGTGGCTAAAATAATTCACCACTAGTAAAAATAACAATTTGTAAATCAAAATGTAAACCATAAGGGGCTTTGGGTCACCCCCCGCATAGGTCCACACACTGGTTTGCTTTTGGACACATGGTCCTTCAATGGAGGAGAGCCTGGTGGGGTAGCAGCATGCACTTGGGACCCACACGAGCTCTCGCTGCACCCTAGGTGATGAGAAGGGGTCCAAGGTCAGTCCCGGCCCCAGCCCTGGCCATCCCTCCATCTGTCCATCCCACCACCAGGACCCACCTCAGCAGGCGGAAGTCCTGGTGCCTGGAGAGCCGAGCTCTCGCTGCACCCTAGGTGATGAGAAGGGGTCCAAGGTCAGTCCCGGCCCCAGCCCTAGCCATCCCTCCATCTGTCCATCCCACCACCAGGACCCACCTCAGCAGGCGGAAGTCCTGGTGCCTGGAGAGCGTGTGGATGCCCGTGCACTCGGTCAAGCCATAGAGCTCAAAGATGGGTATGTTGAGGCTGAGGAAGAAGTCCAGGGTGGCCCTGGGGAGCCCACCACCCATGTTGAAGAACTGGTGGCAATGGTGCAGGCCCAGGAACTTCCTGGCTGGGTTGAAGATCACCTTCTTGGCTAGGCGGTAGCACAGTGGAGGATGGATTGGCCTAAGAAAAAGAAACATGGGAGCAGAGTGCAGCCTCCCCCACCCACCCTGGCCTCCAGCGGCCCCCTGTGGGCCCCCACGTGGGCAGCCCCAGCCTCACTCAAACATCCGCTTCCTGTTGGTCTTGAGCCCCAGCTCCATGGCCCAGTTGTCAATCTTCCTCCGGAACGCAGTCGAGTCCAGCTGTCTGGTCTTCAGGATGTCCAGCATCCTGTCCCAGACCCAGGGGACACCGCAAAATGTGGTGGGCCTCACCTCTCGCAGTGTGTCCCACAGGGAGCCCTGCAGGACAGAATGGCCCTCAGCCCCCGCCACTAGACAGAGCTGCCCATAACCACCCCCTCCCTGCCAATCCGCTCCGAGCCCGGGTGCTTGAAATCCTTGGCCTGAGGATGAGTACCAGGTCCAGGGCGTGAGTGATGCAGGGGGGTGGTTATGGTGACCACCAGAGCACCAACAGGCACCTCAAGGAGCATCCCCACACAGGCAGGCGCAGTGGGGTCCTGGTCCTTTCCCCCATGGCACAAACCATGGCAGATTCAGCCACGTTGCTGGCCGTCTCAGTAGCTCACGTCCACCCTCCTCCCTGATCTCTGAGTCAGGGCAGGGGGAGAAGAGAAGGGGAGGGCTGGGGGGTGCATGGAAAAGGGGAGAGAGAGAGACAGAGAGAGACAGAGACAGAGAGAGGAAGGGAGGGAGAGACACACAGAGACAGAGAAACAAAAACAGACAGAGATACGGGGCTGGGGAGAGAAAGACGCAGGAGGAAACGGAGATGGGAGAAACTCTGGTTTTCTCGCTGCTTTTCACATCTTCTCAGTTACCAAGAAAGATGTTCTTTTTTTTGGCAGCAGGTGGTACGGGAATCTGAATCCTTGACCTTGGTGACCAAGAAAGATTTTCCAACGAGCACAACCAAACTTTGGATCATGAATGATGGAGAATAAGACCTGGACCAAGCAATGCAGAAACGCACCGGTGCCCACGGGCCACCGAGGCCACCAGCTGACACCGTTCTCTATCATCCCACATTCTGAGACGGTTTGTAAAACATTGCCAGAAGAATACTATGAAAACAACACGACATTCCAGCGTGCATGTCCACAAAGTTTTGCCTTTTTTTTCCCAGGAGAAATTTGTGCAAATTTGTTCTCTCTCTCTCTCTTTTTTTTTTTTTTTTTGTCCTTTTTGAGACCGGCCGCACCGTGCTCAGCCAGTGAGCGCACCGGCCATCCCTATATAGGATCCGAACCCGCGGCAGGAGCACTGCTGCGCTCCCAGTGCCGCACTGTCCCGAGTGCGCCACGGCTCAGCCCTTGTTCTCTCTCTAAGTAGCCTTGATTTTGCCTCTTGGCCCAGAAATCCTAGATTATTTGTTTACTACTTGGCGTGTTTATAAACAAAGTTTTCAGGCCCCTGGGCTAGGGGAGTCATAGTGATCCCGGTAAAGACGTCAGCAGAGTTATCCCAAAGCATTCCTGGCTTTATTTCCTGTCTTGATGNAGACAGAGAGAGACAGAGACAGAGAGAGGAAGGGAGGGAGAGACACACAGAGACAGAGAAAAAAAAACAGACAGAGATACGAGGCTGGGGAGAGAAAGACGCAGGAGGAAACGGAGATGGGAGAAACTCTGGTTTTCTCACTGCTTTTCACATCTTCTCAGTTACCAAGAAAGATGTTCTTTTTTTTGGCGGCAGGCGGTACGGGAATCTGAATCCTTGACCTTGGTGACCAAGAAAGATTTTCCAACGAGCACAACCAAACTTTGGATCATGAATGATGGAGAATAAGACCTGGACCAAGCAATGCAGAAACGCACCGGTGCCCACGGGCCACCGAGGCCACCAGCTGACACCGTTCTCTATCATCCCACATTCTGAGACGGTTTGTAAAACACTGCCAGAAGAACACTATGAAAACAACACGACATTCCAGCGTGCATGTCCACAAAGTTTTGCCTTTTTTTTTTCCAGGAGAAATTTGTGCAAATTTATTCTCTCTCTCTCTCTCTCTTTTTTTTTTTTTTTGTCCTTTTTGAGACCGGCCGCACCGCGCTCAGCCAGTGAGCGCACCGGCCATCCCTATATAGGATCCGAACCCGCGGCAGGAGCGCTGCTGCACTCCCAGCGCCGCACTCTCCCGAGTGCGCCACGGGCTCGGCCCTTGTTCTCTCTCTAAGTAGCCTTGATTTTGCCTCTTGGCCCAGAAATCCTAGATTATTTGTTTACTACTTGGCGTGTTTATAAGCAAAGTTTTCAGGCCCCTGGGCTAGGGGAGTCATAGTGATGCCGGTAAAGACGTCAGCAGAGTTATCCCAAAGCATTCCTGGCTTTATTTCCTGTCTTGATGGGGAATGTGTGATTTTTCTACATTCACAGAGTAAACACAGTACGACTTCTTGTTTTGTGATGTATGTCGGTGACCTCGTGTGTTATTTTTTTACTGTAGTAAAATACATACGTAACATAAAATTTACCATCTTAACCGTGTTTACGTGCACAGTTCAGTAATAACATGAAGCACATGCACATGGCTGTGCAGCCATCACCACCACCATCTCCAGAACTTCCTCATCTTCCCAAGCTTACACTCTGTCCCCATGAAACACTCACTCCCCGTCCCCCACCCCAGCCCCTGGCACCCCCATTCTACTTTCTGTCTCTGTGGATCTGACGACTCTAGGGACCTCCTGTGAATGGAATCACACAGTGTTTGTCCTTGTGTGACTGGCTTATGTCACTGAGCATAATGTCTTTAAAGATTCATTCATGCTGTAGCATGTGTCAGGATTTTCTTCCTTTTTGAGGCTGAATTGTGTTCCATTGTATGGATGGACTGTGTTATTTAATCCATCCCTCCATCAATGGACACTTGGGTAATTTCCACTCATTTGCTTTTAATGGCTCAGTTTAGCTTCCTAAACTTGCAATCTTCACCCCTAGTAGAGGTGAGGCATGTGCCTCCCATTTCCCATGACAATAGATCAAATCTATTCCGCCCCCTTTGCTTCGCAGATGGGGAAACTGAGGCCCATAAATGGTAAAGGACCAGGGTCACACAACTAGTTGGTGGGCAAGCCAAAGATTCCCATGGCAGACTGAGCCCCCCACCCACTCGGGGCAGCCCCCCCTCAGCTACCATCCCCAGCCTCGCCTGCACTCACCCTCAGAGCTTCTGGCTGGGCAAAGTAAAGTGCTCCGGCCACTGAGATGGCGACCCACATGTCGAAGATCTGGGCCCCGACGTAGCTGAGTGGGAGGTAGCTCAGGAGGACCTCCTGCTTCTCTGGGGGGTACTTATAGCAAAGGCTCTGGACGGCAGCTGCCGTGGTCCAGGTGATCTGAAAGGCGACTCCCTGGTCACCTGCAGGCCGTTTCCTTCTCAGCCCCCAGGAGTGGTGTAGCTGGGTGGGGAAAGAGTCTGGGCCCAGCCCCCTCAAGCAAGACACTCACATTGTCATGGCTCAGCATCATGGCCTTGGGGGGGCCCGTGGCCTCCAGGCTGTAGACCAAGGTGCAGCACTGGTTGGGCTTCTGGGAATCAATGACCTGGTCCAGTTTGTCATCAGAGATGCCTTTTGCCAGGTCCAGAAACTCTCTCCACTGTAGAAAGGCCGGTGGGTGGGCTGGCAGGGGCAGCCCCTAGAGATTCCCCCAGGGCCCCCTCACCGCAGCAGCCTCAGCTACAGGCTCTCAGGGCTTTTGGCATCAACCAGAGCTTGATCTGCCATCCCCCGTGGTCCCTGGCTGCCCGCCCTGCCCTCTGCACTTGGACATACGGAATACAGATTCTTCTGCTCTGTCCGGATCACCTCCTTGTACTGGATGATGGCCTTGAGGTGCTTCAAGCAGCCCTGGATCTGCAAGACATTACCAGGCTCAGCTTGGGGCCCACAGGCACAAAGGTGGGGGATACCCTAGCCCTTGTTTACCGGGTGCCACCTCTGGAGGTGTCATGGGGGGCCCCCAATGCTTTCTCTATTGTGGCAAAATGCACGTGCATGTACCATTTTTAAACACTTTTAAATGTACAATTCAGTGGCATTTAGTACACTCACAATGTTGGACATCCATCATTGTTAACTGGCAGAAGAGTATTCTAGGCAGAGGGCACAGCCCGTGCAAATGCCCTGAGGCAGGACCATGACTGGTGTGTTCCAGAACATTCCATCACGCCAAAAGGAAACTCTGTACCCATTAGCTGTTACTTCCCTCTTCCCAGTTCCTGGCAACCACTAATCCACTTTCCTTTTTTATGGATTTACATATTCTGGATATTTCATTTAAGTAAAATCACAATATGTGGCTTTTTGTGTCTGGTTTATTTCACCGAACCTAATGTGTTCAAGTTTCATCTTTCATCCACGTGTCAGAGCTTTCTTCCTTTTTGTGGCTGAATAATATTCCATTCTGTGGATGGACCACGTTGTGTTTATCTGTTCTTCCGTCGGTGGACATCTGGGTTGTTTTCACTGGTTGGCTGTTGTGAATCATGCTGCTAGGGACATTTATATACAAGGTTTTTCTTTGAACACCTGTTTTTGGTTCTATTGGACATATACCTAGGAGTGGAATTGCTGGGTCCTCTGATAACTATATGTTTAACTTTTTGAGGAACTGCCAGACTGTTTCCCACAGAAGCTGCACCATTTTACATTCCCACCAGCAGTGTACAAGGGCTCCAGTTTCTCCACATCCTTGTCAACACTTATTATCTGCTTTTTTGATTCTAGCCATCCTCGCATATGTGAAGGGGTATCTCACTGACGTTTGGATTTGCATTTCCCTGGTGACTAATGACATTGAGAATCTGTTCATGTGTGGCCATTTGTATATTGTTTTTGGAGAAATGTCTATTCAAGCACTTTGCACATTCCTTTTTTCTTCTTTTGGCAGCTGGCCGTTACAGGGATCAAAACTTGGTGTTATCAGCACCATGCTTTAAACAACGGAGCTAACTGTCCAGCCCCCAGTTATAAATGTACATACCTTTTGGTTTTTAGGTATCTATTTTACTTGTTTGTTTACTTATTTATTTTTGGCAGGAAGCCTGTACTGCCCATTTTTTAATTGGGTTGTTTGGATATTTTGTTTGTTTGTTTGTTTTCCCCCAGTTTTTATTTTTCAGTTTTATTTTATTTTTTTGCAGCACAGCGAGTAGCCTTTATTGTTTTTTTTTTGCAGTTTGTTAGAAAACTGACATTTAGATGTCAAAATTTATATGACAAAACTATCGGCAGCAATTTCAAGCATTTCAACAACGCTGATAGATTCCACTCTGCTGACACAAACAAGGCTACGTTTTTCCACATTCAACTTATTCCATGTTCAAAAAGCAAGACTTGAAGCCAGACACTTAGCTCAATGGTTAGAGCACAGCCTTATAAGACCAAGGTCACCAGTTCAGATTCCAGTACCTGCCAGCACCTATACAAAGCTCAAAAAAGCAAAAAGCAAGACTTGTCCCAAGTGGGCCTGTTATTAGACATCCACCACACTTCTCAGGACCTGTTTATGACGGGGTCTCCTTCATGGGCCTGATCTGCGTTCTCTGCCAGGTCTCTGATCACAACCGTAGGAACCCCCAGCCTCTCCACGTCAGCCAGAGTTGATACCTCCTTAGCAGGCTGGCTGGTTAGCTTGGTCGGTTAGTGTGCAGCCTTATAACACCATAGGTCAAGTGTTCGGTTCCCCATGATAGCCAGACACCAAAGGAAAAAAAAAAGAATATTAATGCTATAGCATTTTGAAGGCCCAGCTTTCTTTTTGTCAATTGGCAAACCAGCCCCTGCATTAAAAGTTTTGCTTCTCCTTTGCAAGCTGTGCACCCTGGTTGCCCATGAATATTTTCTCTGCTTCTTGATGCTCTTTTAATTTCAACTTTCTGCAGGGTCCTGAACCCTTCACCTTAGTATTATAGCACCACACTCTAACCGACTAAGCTAACCAGTCAGCCCTGAAGCTTGCACTTTGATATAGGGTAGTCCAGGACATTCCCACTACCAAGGTGACATTTAAGCAAAGACCTGAGGGAGGTGAGGGAGTGAGCTATGGAGGTATCTGGGGGAAAATGTTCCAGGCAGAGAGCACAGCATGTGCAAAGGTCCTGAGGCAGGACTGTGCCTGGCATGTGGGAGGAATAGCAAGGAGGCCTGTGTGTCTGGAGCAGAGTGAGAAGGGGGAGACAGGGAGGAGAGAAGGGCAGGGAGGGGACGAGCAGGTCATGCAGGGCCTTGTGGGTCAAGAGATGGGAGCCCTGGGAAGTTTTTGAGCAGAGAGGGACTTAGGTTTACAAGGATCCCTATGGCAACTTGAAAAGGGCAAGAACAAAAACAAGGGGACCAGTGAGGAATCTATTGCAAGAACATAGGGGAGAGAGGGCTGGCTGGTTAGCTCAGCTGGTTAGGAAGTGGTGTTATAACACCAAGGTCCAGGGTTCAAATCTCCGTGCCAACCCAAAAAAAAGATATTGAAGGTTTGGACAAGGGCAGGGGCAGTGGAGTGGGGAGAATTGGTTAGGTCCTGGGCATGCTTCAAAGGCAGGCTGTATTAGTTTCCTACAGTTGCTGTAAGGAGGTACCACAATCCTGGTGGCTTAAAAACAACACAAATTTATCTCACAGTTTCACAGGGCAGAAGTCCTGTGGGTTCGGCTGGGTGTCGGGCTAGAGTCTCACAAGCCCCCATCAAGGTTTCAACAGAGCTGCTTTCCATCCAGAGACCCTAGGGAAGGATCTGTTTTCTTGCTCGTTAAGTGTTAGCAGCATTAAGTTCCTTGTTATGTGGAAGCAAGGTCCCCTGGTCTCCTTCCTGGCTGTCAGCTGAGGGTCGTTCTCAGTTTCTTTCTTGTTTTTTGTTTGTTTGTTTTGTTTTGTTTGGCAGCTAACTAGTAAGGGGATCTGACCTTGACCTTGGTGTCATCCACACTAGCTAACCGACCAGCCCTCCTTCCCAGTTTCTAGAGATGGTCTACATTCCTTGGCTCGTGGCCCCTTCCCCCACTTTCAAAGTCAGCAACAAGGGGTTGAGCTCTTCTCATGCTTTGAACATCTCTAATCTCGCTTCTACCTCCAGTAGGAGAGAATTCTCTGCTTTTAAGGATTCACATGATAACCTCAGGCTCACCCAGATAAGCCAGGATAAATACCCCATCTCAAGATCCTTAAACGTAGCCCTATCTGCAAAAGTTTCTCTGGCCATGTAAAATACCATAATCACAGGCTCCAGGGGTCAGGGCATGAACATCTTTGGCCACTATTCTGCCAACCACACAGGACGAGCAGGACTTCCTGATGGAGATGAAGAAGAAGAAACAGGACTCAGGGATGTTGTCAGAGTTTGGGTCCAAGTAGCTGGAAGGATTAAGCTGCTACTGCCCAAGATGAGGAAGACGAAGGGAGGAGCAGGTTTGCTGCAGGGAGCTCAGGAGCTCAGTTTTGCACAGGCTGAGTTTGAGATGCTTGTTAGGCACCCAAGTGGAATGATCGGGAAGGCTGGAGATAGAAACGTGGGCAATGTCAGCATATAGATGTCACCTGGGATGCTTACGGAGTGTGAAGAGCAGCGACCTGCAGTCTCAGATTCGACCCACCTTGTCAGGGACTCTCCTTACAGGTGGAGAATGATCCTTGTTCCTGCACAGATCCTGTCTTGGGTTTATTTATTTCATAGTTTTTGGAAAACATTTTTAACTTGTGGCAAAAAACCCAAAACAAAACACAACATGAAATTTACCATCTTTTAAGTGTACGGTTCGGTGGTGCTGAGTACATTTACATTATTGCGTGACAGATCTCCATGACTTTTCCATCTTGGAAAACAGAAACTCTGTCCCCATTAAAAACTAACTCCCCAGCTCCTGTAAACCATTACTTTAGTTTCTATGATTTTGGCTATTCTAGGGACCTCATGTAAGTAGAATCACACAATATTTGTTCTTCTGTGTCTGGCTTATTTCACTGAGCATAATGTGCTCAAAGTTCATCGACATTGTGGCATGTGTTAGAATTTCCTTCATTTTTTTTTTTT
>NW_007727355.1:373020-401354 GCF_000696425.1 Galeopterus variegatus
ATGTTCCAGGCAGAGAGCACAGCATGTGCAAAGGTCCTGAGGCAGGACTGTGCCTGGCATGTGGGAGGAATAGCAAGGAGGCCTGTGTGTCTGGAGCAGAGTGAGAAGGGGGAGACAGGGAGGAGAGAAGGGCAGGGAGGGGACGAGCAGGTCATGCAGGGCCTTGTGGGTCAAGAGATGGGAGCCCTGGGAAGTTTTTGAGCAGAGAGGGACTTAGGTTTACAAGGATCCCTATGGCAACTTGAAAAGGGCAAGAACAAAAACAAGGGGACCAGTGAGGAATCTATTGCAAGAACATAGGGGAGAGAGGGCTGGCTGGTTAGCTCAGCTGGTTAGGAAGTGGTGTTATAACACCAAGGTCCAGGGTTCAAATCTCCGTGCCAACCCAAAAAAAAGATATTGAAGGTTTGGACAAGGGCAGGGGCAGTGGAGTGGGGAGAATTGGTTAGGTCCTGGGCATGCTTCAAAGGCAGGCTGTATTAGTTTCCTACAGTTGCTGTAAGGAGGTACCACAATCCTGGTGGCTTAAAAACAACACAAATTTATCTCACAGTTTCACAGGGCAGAAGTCCTGTGGGTTCGGCTGGGTGTCGGGCTAGAGTCTCACAAGCCCCCATCAAGGTTTCAACAGAGCTGCTTTCCATCCAGAGACCCTAGGGAAGGATCTGTTTTCTTGCTCGTTAAGTGTTAGCAGCATTAAGTTCCTTGTTATGTGGAAGCAAGGTCCCCTGGTCTCCTTCCTGGCTGTCAGCTGAGGGTCGTTCTCAGTTTCTTTCTTGTTTTTTGTTTGTTTGTTTTGTTTTGTTTGGCAGCTAACTAGTAAGGGGATCTGACCTTGACCTTGGTGTCATCCACACTAGCTAACCGACCAGCCCTCCTTCCCAGTTTCTAGAGATGGTCTACATTCCTTGGCTCGTGGCCCCTTCCCCCACTTTCAAAGTCAGCAACAAGGGGTTGAGCTCTTCTCATGCTTTGAACATCTCTAATCTCGCTTCTACCTCCAGTAGGAGAGAATTCTCTGCTTTTAAGGATTCACATGATAACCTCAGGCTCACCCAGATAAGCCAGGATAAATACCCCATCTCAAGATCCTTAAACGTAGCCCTATCTGCAAAAGTTTCTCTGGCCATGTAAAATACCATAATCACAGGCTCCAGGGGTCAGGGCATGAACATCTTTGGCCACTATTCTGCCAACCACACAGGACGAGCAGGACTTCCTGATGGAGATGAAGAAGAAGAAACAGGACTCAGGGATGTTGTCAGAGTTTGGGTCCAAGTAGCTGGAAGGATTAAGCTGCTACTGCCCAAGATGAGGAAGACGAAGGGAGGAGCAGGTTTGCTGCAGGGAGCTCAGGAGCTCAGTTTTGCACAGGCTGAGTTTGAGATGCTTGTTAGGCACCCAAGTGGAATGATCGGGAAGGCTGGAGATAGAAACGTGGGCAATGTCAGCATATAGATGTCACCTGGGATGCTTACGGAGTGTGAAGAGCAGCGACCTGCAGTCTCAGATTCGACCCACCTTGTCAGGGACTCTCCTTACAGGTGGAGAATGATCCTTGTTCCTGCACAGATCCTGTCTTGGGTTTATTTATTTCATAGTTTTTGGAAAACATTTTTAACTTGTGGCAAAAAACCCAAAACAAAACACAACATGAAATTTACCATCTTTTAAGTGTACGGTTCGGTGGTGCTGAGTACATTTACATTATTGCGTGACAGATCTCCATGACTTTTCCATCTTGGAAAACAGAAACTCTGTCCCCATTAAAAACTAACTCCCCAGCTCCTGTAAACCATTACTTTAGTTTCTATGATTTTGGCTATTCTAGGGACCTCATGTAAGTAGAATCACACAATATTTGTTCTTCTGTGTCTGGCTTATTTCACTGAGCATAATGTGCTCAAAGTTCATCGACATTGTGGCATGTGTTAGAATTTCCTTCATTTTTTTTTTTTCCTTTTTGTCTTTTTTCGTGACCGGCAATGGATCGCAACCCTCAGTGTCGCGCCCGTACCGGGCCGGGACCGACAACGGGATCGCAACCCTCGGTGTTGCGCCCGCACCTCGCTCAGCCAGTGAGCGGCCGGTCTATATGTGGGATCCGAACCCTCGGCGGGAGCGCCGCCGCGTTCCCAAGTGGCGCACTGTAGCAGTGCGCCACCAGGCTGGCCCAGAATTTCCTTCATTTTTAAGGCTGAATAATGTTCCATTGTATAGATGGGCCACGTTGTGTTTATTCCTTCATCTGTCAACGAACACTTGGATTGTTTCCACCTTTGGCTCCCGTGAATCATGCTGCTGTGAACACAGGTGTGCACATATCTCATCAAGATCCTACTTCCAGTTCTCTTGAGTATATACCCAGAAGTGGGATTGCTGGAGCACAGGCCTCTCAAACAGCCTGTGCAAAACTGACCTCCTGACCTCCCCCCGGCAAACCTTCTCCAGAGTGGCTGCACCATTCTGCATTTCCACCAAATGAGCATTCCAGTGGCTCTGCATCCTCACCAGTGCTTCGTATAGTCCATGTTTTCACTTTAGTCATCCTAGCGAGTGTGTCCTGGTGGCCCTGTCTTTGCATGCATGTGTCTGTCGACTTGCAAAGGGGTCCAGGTCTGGTCCCCATTTTACAGGGGGTTGCTGAGGCTGTGGGACAGGCGGGGACCAGCCAGAGATTTTAGTTGAGCCATCACTGGCTCCTTAGATTTACAGAGTTGTCAGGAGGGAGGGATGGAGGAGACCCACAGCCTAGGGTGGCCAAACACGGGTGGGCATGATCGCCACCATCCATCTCCTCAGGGTGCTCCACAGGCCCACAGGTGTCTCCCCACTCCCTCACCTCCAGCTTTGTGGCTGAGGGCAAAGATCTAATAGAAATGACAATCCTGTTGACGATCATAATTAACATGGCACACTGACCATGCCAGGCTTCATCTTACCACACCTCGGTTTTAATTCTCAGAACTTAATCTGTTAGGTAGGTTCTATTACCACTTCACCTTACAAGTGGGGAAACTGAGGCACTGGGAGGCTGAGCAACTCACTCAAGGTCACACAGTTAGTAAAGGTGGTCTTCGAGCCTGGGCCAGCAGGCCTCAGAGCTCTCACTAGGAACTGACCCATTTAGGTCATCCTCGGACCCAAGGAGATTCAGGGTCCCCCAAAATGGAACCTCCTGTAAGATTCCATTTAGGTGAAATGTCCAGAACAGGCAAATCCACAGAAAGTGGATTAATCGTTGCCAGGGACTGGGGGAGGGCATGGTGGGGAGTAACTGCTAATGGGTTTCCTTTTGGGGTGATGAAAATGTTCTGGAACCAGATAGAAGTAACAGTTGTACACATTGTGAATGTACTGAATGCCACTAAATTGTGCACTTAAAACTGGTTAAGATGGTAAATTGTATGTTAAGTGAATTTTTAAAAAAGCAGGTGGCAGGCAAATTTTTGAAAAAGCAGAATCTGCTTGCAGTGGGCAGATGGGAGCCCCAGCTCTGCCTTGGTGTGTGACCTCATGCAGGACGCACAGAGCCTCACTTAGCTTATCTGTAAAATGGGCTCAGAATGGTTTCTGCCTCCTAAAGGTTGTTTCCAAGAGACAAAGCCCTCAGCGTGGGGCCTTGGTAAACTATAGTTGCTTCATGCTTGTGGGTTTTTACTGTTATCATTCCACTATTATTAGATAGATCATTCAAAACACACAGGTCTTCCCTCATCTAGCGAGCAGAGTTGACCTTAAACTTGGATTTGCTGCTGAGTGGCAACCCCTCCCCCACCTTGGGGTGGTTTCAGTGTCAACACTGGGCGGGCTCTGAGTCTCTCAGGTGTGCGAGGGGCCACATTGCAGGAACAGCACACTCCAGCATCTCTTAGGGGCTCCGGGGACTGTCCCATCCATTGAGATGAGAAATCCACACTTCCCAGCTCCTGCTCGTCAATGGGATGGTGGACGCATCACTACCTGGACTTCACACCCTTCTGGCTCCTGAAGTCCCAAGCATCACTGACCTGGATGACTTTCTGCAGCTGCCTGTCATTGTCTACCACAAAGATGTTCATCTCCGAGTTTTCAGCGATTAACTGGCAGGCTTTTGGAGTGTTGGTGGACAAGATGCCAACAGAGAAGCCTCTGGAAGCAGAATACAGGAGGTAAGGGCCTGCTGGGTAAGTGCTTTGGGGAATCTCGGGGCTCCTGGGAGTCCCCGACACCCACAACATACCCTGTTTGGAGGTGGGACTCAGGGACAGCCCAGGCCTGGGTCCCGCCCTCAAGGGGTTCCCCAATGTTCTGGATGCATGGAGGAAGGGCTCAGTGCTGAGGAGCCCTGAGAAGTGAGGAAGACTTCCTAGAGAAGGGACATGGGAGCTGGGCTTCACAGGATGTATATGAGTTTGCCGGGGAGAGAGTTTCTGGAAGGGTGAGCTGGGCATGTTCAGGACCGGGCCATTGAAAAATCCCACTAAGCATAGACTAAACCAGAGCCGTGTTCACTGCCCTGTCCTGGGGACACTGCCCTGAAACCCCAATTGTCTCATGAGAGGAGAGGCTGGTGGCTTCTGCCTTGATGCATTCTAGGGAGATACCAGGTACCCCTTACCCTGCCATAATGGCCCCAATGCTGGCGATGACCCATTCTTCCGAGTTGAGCCCCATGATCCCCACACCATGGAAGCGCTCCAGGCCCAGCTGGGGGAGGGAGGCCCTTGTTAGGCACAGAGAGACTCAGTCCACAGCACCCCAACCTGCCCAGGAGCCTCAGGCTTGGAAGCTTAGGCTCCTTTTCCTTTGTTGACTGTTCGCTTTTTCCTCTCTGATAAAATAACCCCTCCCCACCCCATCCCATTAGTCTACCACATACTCATCTAGAGCAGGGGTTCTCAGCTGGGGGGTGATTCTATCCCAGAGCGGACATAGGAAGTACCTGGAGACATTTTTGGTTGTCATAAACGGGGGGAGAGAATGCCACTGGCATTGAATGGATGGAATCCATCGATGCTGAGAAACACCCCACAATGCACAGGATGGCCCCACCACAAAAAATGATCCAGCCTCAAAGGAAATAGTACTGAGATGGAGAAATCCCAAGAAAATATGAACAGAATGCCCTCCTGACATTTGTATGCATAAATATACAATCAGGGCATTAGGAATGCACGTTATCAGCCTGTCTTTCTTCACAAAACCATACACCTTGACTATTTTTCCCAGTCTTTAAATATTTATCTATGATATCCAATATAACACCTCTATGATATTGCATAGTATAGAGATGTCATAATTTAACAATTCGACCTTCTTGGTGGATACTTAGGTGGGTTCTGGTTTTTTGCTTTTTCCACTTTTGTTACATAAAATGTTGCGGTGAACATCCTGGTAGCCCAAGCTCTGCCTATGCACATGGTTATTTGTGCCAACATCTGGATCAACTTGACTATTCAAGATGGCGCACACCTTGGCTCCACTCATGTATTGTGGCAGAGCAGGTGATTCCACCTGATCCAGGCGGGGCCTCCACCTTCCACTCTGCTCCTGGGTACAACTGTCCACCCCTCATTTTCTCGTCTAACAGGCATTTCAAACCTAACACAGCCCAGATGGAATTGTTGTAGCGAACCTGTGAGCTAGGTGCTATATCTTCTATATTTATATGTAAAAATGTTAACATAAAATAATGTAGTATAAGAAGCATTTGCTCTATGATAATATTGGGGGACCCAATCACACCTCTCAGCATTGGACAGATCATCTAGGCAACAAATGAACAGAGTAACCATTATTCTTTCAGAAGGAGAGAAGAAATCTAGGGTAATTAAAGGGGGGAGGGGGAGGGAATGGGGGAAGGGGAGAGATTGGACAAGGGGCATAAATAATAATTATGATTTGTAACAATATATATGCTAGTAATATTGTTTTAATCAACATATCTCAATGTTCAACCCCCAAAATATGTATAATCGATTTTGATTCAATAAATAAAAATTTTTAAAAATGTAGTATATATTTAATTTAACACAGAAGTATAACATTTATATGCTAGTATAAATTTATACATAAACGTATTAGATATATTTTATACCGTATATTTATCTATACATACAAAATACTCATATTCTACATTATACATATATAAATATATAAGTTTAAGATATATAATACATATTTGATATATAAATCTTCCACTTTACATATGTGGAGATTGGGGCACAGAGAGGCAAACTAATTTGTGCAATAACACGCTGCTAAAGACGGGGGACGGGATTCGAACCGAAGTCTTCAGCTCCAAGGTCTTAATCCCTGGCTCCTTGGCAGTCTCAGGAAAACCACTCAAATAATGCCGTCGATAAGACACGTGGCAGACACAGCAGGAAAGTAACGCCAGCGCAGGTGCAGGAGAAGGCCCCACCCCAGGCCACGCGCAGGCGCAGGAGCAGGCGCAGGGCAGGAGCCTCGCTTAGGCGCAGGCGCAGGAGGGGCAGGAGCGGCGCGCAGGCGCAGGAGGAGGGGCAGGAGCGGCGCGCAGGCGCAGTCCTCCCGCGGTACCTTTAGGAAGGCCTTCGCGGCGCGCCGACACTCCTCGTAGTATTCGATGTAGGTGAGCAGGTGCCACCGGTTCCTGTGCTTGGAGCCAAGCGCGATGTGGTTGGCGTATTTGATGGCCGTGTCCATGACCATGTCGTGCACGGTGAGAGGTTCCGCGTTGTCAGACGAGTCCTTGTGCAGCCGCAGCTGCACCTCGCCCTGGCGCTCCGTCGTCCAATAGTTGCAGCCTGCGGGCGAGACCCCCAGGTGGACGGGGAGAGACGGGAGGCAGGCAGGCGGGGTCAGTGGCGGCCGAAATGAAGAGAGAGGGGGGTAGATGGGGGTGCCAGGAGGCAAAACCAGGGGGTACAGATGGGGGTACAGAGGCGGGGGTGTGGCACTGATGGGGACAGATGCTGGTGGAGAACGTGTGGGCAGAGAGAGAGAGGAGGCTTGAAGGATAAAGTGCCTTACCAAGGGGAAAGACAGGGAAGGACAGAGAGACATGGGAAAGGACGCGGGAGCAGGTGGACAGACAGGTACACTGACCAAGAGAAGGGAGTTCAGGAGGAAACCCACCAGCAAGCAGACAGCTCAGCTGCAGGCCCACTGTCCGTCCCATGGATCCCCCACCCACAGGGATCAGGCACCTCTGACAACTGCTGACCACCTGCACCCCCTACCCCCATGCCACTAGCCGGGTATCCAGGCAGAGGGATAGTGACCCCTGCCCTCCGTCAACCCCCAGGCAGCCTTCTCTGAAGAGACAAATCAGATCCCAAGGATCCCAACGCTGGCTGAGCCACTTGTGGCAGCCCTGAGGGACTGGACCATCACCCTCAAACTGGCCTCTCTGGAAAATCCACCACCATCACACAGAGCCCAAGGAGCCCCAACCTTCGGCTTTGTTTTCTGATTGGTGAGTGCCCTTCTGCAATGGACGCCGAGCTGTGTTGGAGGATGCGGTGTCCCGGCTACTTTTTCTTCTCTTCTTACTGTCTGGCAGGACATCCGGTCTGCTGGGGCTGGGCATCTGGTCTGCTGCGGCTGGGCAGACAGACATTAAAGCAGACAAAATTACAGTGGGCAGAAGGCTGGGAGGCACAGGGTTCCCACCTCGTCTTGAGGGTGGTCAGGGAAGCTTCTCTGAACAAGGGGCAGGAGTTGACCAGGCAAAGGAGGAGGAGGAAGCATCTCAGAAGAGGACAATGTGATGAAGGCCACTGGGGCTGGAGTGGAAGAAAAAGGGGGGGTATAGAAGGAAATGAAGACAGGTGTTACTAAGGAATTGTTTTCTGGTACCTTCTATGCCCATCTCCCACCCAGTCTGCAGCCTGGTTCATCCCTGGTGGTAGCTGAAATATCTGGGACCCCATGCCCTCCCACCCACCCTCAATACATTTTCACCCCTCTCTGTTATTGGGAGGGTGGTACCCACTCCTGTCTCCAGTTCTTTTTATCAGCTTTGTCACACCCTCTGCTGTAGCCAGAGGGGGACAGCAGTCTCCAGACAGGACGTCCAGAACATTCCTGCCTATGGTCAGCACTTGTGACATCACTGTGGATTCCACAGCCCGGAGCCATGATGGTGACGGCTCACTGCCGTTTTGTGAAGGCTGGTTATTGGAGAGTAGAATAGAGACCACCCAAGAAGGCCCTTCAGAAGCCAGTGGTGTACAAGGTGACAGTTCCCAGGGAGGAGCCAGGGGCAGAGTCTCAGATTCAAGTCTGGCAGCTTGAGGGACTCCAGAGTCACTGCTCTGCATTATTGGCTTTGAGTGCAAGAGCTCACAGTGAAGAAGAGTCATGAGACGGAGGAGGCAAATGAGGAAAGTGTGGCGTCTTAGAGGCCAAGGAGTCAGGCCTGAGATCCCAAAAAAGGCTGAGTTCAAGAAGGACTTTGAGTTGCTGTGCCTGGGGGTTTATAAATTCATTTGTCCATGAGGCATGGTCTGTACATAGAATCAACCGTCTCTCAGATCCCCCTACCCAGCCAACTGCAAAAAAACAAAAACAAAAAAAAAATGGGGGTGGGGGTGTCAGCCAATTAGTTCAGTTGGTTAGAACGTGGTAGTGTTGATAACACCAAGGTCCAGAGTTTGATCCCTGTACTGGCCAGCCGCCAACACACACACACACACACACACACACACACACAGTCTCTCAAATGTGTCTATAGCTACATTTTCAAATATCAGTGCATGTTGTTGAGATGAATAAACTAAGAAATCACTTAAAAGCCCTTCTGGTCCTTCAAAAAAATAGAATGACCACATTATCCAGCAATTCCACTTTGAGGTGTGTGCCCAAAAGAATTGAAAGAGGGACTTGAAGAGCTATTTATACACCCACATTCATAGAAGCATTATTCACAATAACCAAAAGGTGGGAGCGACCCAAGTGTCCGTTGATGGGTGAATGGATAAATATATATGGAGGAATATTGAGCCTGAAAAAGAAAGGAATTTCTGACACATGCTACAACCGGGGTGAACCTTGAAGACATTATGCTAAGAGAAATAAGCCCAGTTAGAAAAAGATAAATACTCTATGATTCCATTCATGACTTAAAGTAGACAAATTCAAGACACAGAAACTAGAATGCTGGTTTTCATGATGGGGAGTTGCTAAATGGAGACAGAGCTTCATTTTGGGAAGATGAGAAAGTTCTGGAGATGATGGTGGCAATGGCTGCACAGCCATGTGCATGTGCTTCATGCCACTGAATGGTACACTGAAAAATGGTTAAAATGACAAGTTGTGTGTATATTTTACCACAATTAAAAAATCTATATAAAAAGCCTTCCTGAAATTAGTGTCTTCTTGTCATTTCTCAAAGAACAGCCATTAAGAGAACAGTTAGGCCGTGATGAGAATCATTGTAGAAAATACATAGATTCCTCTACTAAGGTTGAACTTTTTTCTTTTTTTCCTTGATAATATAATTAGCCGTTTGTATTTTCTCAGTGAGGAATCAGTACTGAAAAAGAAGGGAAAAATATTTGCAAAATATATGTTCATCTATATAAAAAGCCTATACATTTTGAGAAATAGGTTGGTAGTGAAGTGTCTAGATATTAACATAAAAAAATCAACAGTGTTCCCATACGCCAGTGTTAATCACCTAGAAAATTTAAAAGGAAGGAAAAATCACATCCACAGTAGAAACAAACGATAAACTAAATTTAAATTGACCAAAAATTGTACATGATAGTTATGGATAAAATGATAAGGGTTTGCTAAATATAAGACATTTAAAAAATGGAAAAAGATACCATATTAATGAGTGGGAAATTTCATTGTAAAAATGTTATTCCCTAGATTAATCAATAAAAATGCAGTCTTGATAAAGAATCCCAACAGGAATTTTTATAAAATTTGACAATTTGGTTTTAAAATTTATGTAGGTAGTAGTGTCAGGGAAAAAGAATGATAAAAAAAAGAAGGCCTTATCCTACCAAAATCAAAGCATATTGTAAAGCTGTCATAATTAAAACAGCATAAAGGACTTGTAGCCAGAAAATATAAAGAATTCTCATAACTCAACAATGAAAAACAAGTGGCCCAGTTTTAAGATGGGTGAAGAATTTGAGTAAATGTTTCCCCAAAGAGGATATAGCCATATGTGGTACATCCAAACAATGGAATACTACTCAGCCATAAAAAAGAATGAACTATTGATATATGCAGATGCACTTCACATCCAGTGGAAGGCACCAGACACAAAAGACTACATATTCTATGTAGTTCTGTGAAACAGAATAAAAAGTCCAGACTTGAGGCATGTAAAAAGTTGGCTTAGTGGAAGATGGAACCCCAACGCCATTCTAACAAGTAGAGGCTAGAAAGTTAAAAACCGTATTCCTGGCCGGCCCGGTGGCGCACTGCTACAGTGCGCCGCTTGGGAAGTGCGGTGGCGCTCCCGCCGAGGGTTCGGATCCCACATACAGACCGGTTCCCGCTCACTGGCTGAGCGAGGTGCGGGAGCAACACCAAGGGTTATGATCCCATAGCCGGTCCCGGTCCGGTACGGGTGCGACACTGAGGGTTGCGATCCGTTGCCGGTCACAAAAAAAGACAAAAAGGAAAAAAAAAAAAACAACCGTATTCCCCAGAATCCCATGCAGAGAAGATTCTGGATGTGGCCAATTATGACTTATTTGGATGTGAGTCCTGTGAGGGGGAGAGCCAGGGTGGATCCTGGCAGAAGCAACGTGGTTCTGGGGTCAGCAGCGGTAGCATCTGCTTTGGCCAGCAGTTTCCTGACTTAGCAGTTCTTGGGCATAAACATTTTTACTGATCACAGCAGAGGCAGCAGGATTGTACCATCAGCTGCTGTAGAGATGACACAGCCTTCCCGACTGGGGAGCCTAGAGCCTGCTTTTCCAGTTGTACCAATGATTTTTTTTTCGCCTACATTTTTTTTGAGCTGTATTTTACAAACCATAAAATTCACCCATTGTAAGAGTACAAGAATTTTTAACAAATTCACAGTCGTGCAGCCATCACCATGATCTAGTTTTAGAACATTCCTGTTTCCCTGGAAAGTTCCCTTGTACCTATTTGAGGTCAATTCTGTGTCCATCTCCAGCCCCAGGCAATCACCAATCTGCTTTCTGTGTCTATAGTTTTGCCTTTACTAGAAATTTCATGTACATGGAATCATAGCATATGTAGTCTTTTGTGTCTGGTGTCATCCACTGAGCATAAGTTCATCTGTATATATCAATAGTTTATTCCTTTTTACTGCTGAGTAGCTTTTAATTGGATGTCCACATTTTGTTATCTGTTTATCAGTTGATGGACATTTGGATTATTCCCCAATAATACTGCTCTGAATGAACATTTGTGTACAAGCTTTTGCATAGATATTTGTTTTAATTTCCCTTAGGGGTATACCTAGGAGCTGAATTGCTGGGTCATATAGTAACTCCATGTTTAACATGTTGAGATGCTTCCAAACTGTTTTCCAAAGCAGCTGTGATGTTTTACATTCCCACCAGCAAAGCATGAGGGTTCTGTTTTCTCCACATCTTCATCAACACTTGCTATTGTCAGATTTTTAAATTTTAGCTCACCTAGTGGGTGTGAAGTATCTCATTATGGTTTTTTGTTTGTTTGTTTGTTTGCTTTTTAAAAGATGACCGGTAAGGGGATATTAACCCTTGAGTTGGTGTTGTCAACACCACGCTCTCCCAAGTGAGCCACGGGCTGGCCCCTTCATTATGGTTTTAATTTGCATTTCCCTGATGGCTAATAATATTGAGCATCTTTTCATGTGCTTATTGGCCATTTGTATATCTTTGTAGAAGATTCATTCAAATCCTTCTTCCATTTTTAAATTAGATCATTTGGTTTTGGGGGCGTTTTTTGTTTGTTTTTTTAATAGATAATTGTAATGATGATGTTATATTCAAATGACTTTCAAGAATAGTTTGCAAATTACCTTCTTCACTTTATTTTTTTCCTCTCTTAAAGTATCAGATATGTCAGGTTCATGCTAATTTCTTAAAGTACATATATGGCAAACTCTTGACTCTAGAAACCAAAACAAGTTTAACTTATGGATATATTTGGATACAGTTAATAGACCCAACTAAAAATATCAGCTAGTTGCAGAGAGCACACAATTATATCCTATTTTATTACATTCTCGCCATCAGAAAATTTTGTTTTCCAATCATTCTCTCTCTCTCTCTTCACCATAGAGAGGGATGTGTTAGCTCAAAAGCCCACCGGTGCCAAATTCAATATATATAGATATATATATTTGGATTTTTATTGTTGAGTTGTTATAGTTCTTTATATACTGGCTGCAAGTCCTTTAGCAGTTACACGATCCTTAAATACTTTTCTCTTTATATTTTTCAAAGTTGATGTTTTCTTGACAGTATTTTCTGATGGCAAGAAGTTTTCATTTTGATGAAATCCAATTTTGTCATTTTTAAAAATTTATGGTTTGGGCATTTGTATTATGTCTCAAGAAATCTTTACCTGATGCAGGGGCAGGAAGATTTTCTCCTGTGTTTTCTTTTTTCCCCAGAAATTTTATAGTTTTAGCTTTTCACTTAGGTTTATGATATATTTTGAGTTGATTTTTGTGTGTGGTGTGAGGTAAAGGTCTAAATTATTTTTTCTTCTACTGGGCATATTATTCCAGTGCCATTAGTTGATAAGACAATTATCTGCCCCTTTGCAAGATCTTTGTGTGAAAAGGCATTATTTGAGAAAAAGTGGTACCTTGAGAACTGGAATGGTGTAATTCGGGAGTATTTAGATGACTTCGAGTGTCCTGAACTCCCAAATCCCACTCAGCTGCCCTTGCCAGCAAACCTGCCCCTTCCTCCAATCTGAGGCTGGTCTCACTTTGCTCAAATCACCTTGCTTGTGGCAGTTACCTTACAAACAGGAGCCAGTTTTCCTCCCTTTTCCACTAGACCTCCTCCTTTACTCCACACGTGAAATGGAGTCAGCTCTCAGGAAGCTACAAGAGGCCAGTTTCAAAGTCAAGCCTTGGAGATGAAGACTTGCAAGTGACTCATAAGACATGTCTAATTTATGTTGGGCAAAAACCCTGGGGACGGGCCAGCCCGGTGGCGCACTGCTGCAGTGCGCCACTTGGGAAGCATGGCGGCGCTCCCGCCGAGGGTTCGGATCCCACATACAGACCGGTTCCCGCTCACTGGCTGAGCAAGGTGCGGGCGCAACACCGAGGGTTGCGATCCCGTTGCCGGTCCCGGTCCGGTACAGGCGCGACACTGAGGGTTTGCGATCCATTGCCGGACACGAAAAAAGACAAAAAGGAAAAAAAAAAAAAAACCCCGGGGACCATATATGGGATTGGATTCTGAAGGTGCCACACCAAGGAAGGAGAAACAAATGTTAAGTCAGACTGAATTAGTCAAGATATGTGAGCTGAGCAGAGATTGTAGATCCATTAGATAGCTCGAGCTCGGTTGATTAACTGATCGCTGAACTCCATGCTGGCCTTTGTGGAAGCAGCTGAGATGCCAGAAGAATATCTGGTGTAATAAAGAAGTAATCTGAGTAGTCTCCGTGCACAGGGCAACATATACAAAGTTACTTATTGCAGCGTGGTATTAGTGGAAAAGTGGAAGCAACCTAAGAGTCCAGTGATAGGGGAATGGGTAAGTAAACCACGCAAAACCGTGCTGTGGAAAACTAGTAGTTAGAATGGGCTAATTGTTAGTTGTCCTTACAGAGAAATATGTCTGTGGCATATTTTTCAAGTGGGATAAAAATCAAGTATACACCTTTTAATATGTCTTTAAATAGTTTATTAGGAAGTAATTTTAAAGTTACAGAAAAGTTGCCTGTATTAGACCATTTGTGCTGCTTCTAACAGAATACATGGAACTGGGTAATTCATAAAGAAAACGAAATACATTGCTTACAGTTTCTGAGGCTGGGAAGTCCAAAGTCCATCTGGTGGTGGCGACAGTGACCCAGGGGTCTCACATTGCAAGGTGATGGAAGCAGAGAGAGAGAGACAGACTCTCCTCTTCTTTTAAAGCCCTCAGAACCACGCCCCTGTCCACCATTTTTAATCCATTCACTACTGCACGGTCCTGCAATCCAATCACCTCTTCAAGGCCCCACCTTTCAATTATCATAATAGGATTTCCCACCCTCTTTACAGTCACAATGGGGGCTAAGTTTCTAATACATAAAACTTGGGGGGACACAATTTAAGCTTCAAGGAGTTTTGGGGGGACATAATTTAATCCACTACGTTGTCAAAGCAGTATAAAAGAACTCCCATATCCTGTTTGTCAGGAATCACCAGTTGTTAACATTTAACTGCATTTCCTCCTCTGTGTTCTCTCTTTTTCTCTCTCGCTGAGATTATCATTAGTCTTTTTCTGAGAGTAAGCTGCAGACATGTCCCATCTCTCCTAAGCACTCCAGTGTGTACTTCCTCCAAACAAAGATATTTTGCTACATATCCAGCATATAACCTTCCAAATCAGGCAATCAACCTTGGTACATAACCATCCAATCCACGCATCCACTTACGTTTTCCCAGTAGATCCACTGATGTCTCCTTCCTTTCTGGTCCAGGATCTCACGTGGCACTTAGTTGTCATATCTGTTCAGACTCCTTCAGTCTGGAACAGTTCCCAGGTCTTTCCTGGTCTTGCATTCCCAGACAGTCTTAAATAAGAGCACAGGCGTTCCATTCCGTAGGATGAGCCTCAACTTGGGTCTGTCTGGGGTTTCTTCGTGACCAGACTTACGCCATGCTTTTGTTATACAAATGAACCAAAGAGAGACCCTGTATATTGGCCCTGTGTTGTTCCCAGCAATCTTTACCATAGTCAGGGAACTGTTAGCTCAAAACCCCACTGAGGCCAAACTCAGTTATTTATTTAACTTGGATAAAATGATTTTACAGGCCACATGGGCATATTAATTTATATTGCAACATTATCCCCAAATGGAAAACTCACCATTGGAAGAGAAAGATGGTAGCAAACTCAAATTCTTACATATCCAATTGTTTTAAATATAGCCCACATAAGCAGACTTTTAGCTATTTAGAGGCTGCCTACTTTGCACACCTGGTGAAACTGCACTCAACGTCTGCCAGCCACAGATAAGATAAACCCCAGGGCTAGAAAGACCCTAAACTCCTGCTGCCCTTTAGAGCTCTCTGAGCCAGAGACCCATTGTTGCTGCTGAGTGGGACATATAAATCCCCCCACGCCCCCTCACTGATTCCCTTCTCCCCTGGGAGTCCCCTTCTCCACCTCTCCTTCTGGGTGGTGGCCTCTGTGCCATTGTCTCTGGAAGGTGTCATCCTGTGAGGGACTTCCCACATGAAAACCTGTCAAAGTGGTGCCCAGAAAGCTCAGGTGTGCTACTGCCACCTTGTGGTCGTGTCTTTTTTGTTCATTTGTTTGTTTTTTTAAATTTTATTTTGTCGATATACAATGTGTTTGATTATTGTGGCCCATCACCAAAACCTCCCTCCCTCCTCCCTCTCCCCCCTCCCACTCAACAATGTCCTTTCTGTTTGCTTGTCGTATCAATTTCAAGGAATTGTAGTTGTTATGTCTTCTCCCCCCCCCGTTTGTGTGTGTGTGTGTGTGTGTGTGTGTGTGTGAATTTATTTATTTATTTTTAGCTCCCACCAATAAGTGAGAACATGTGGTATTTCTCTTTCTGTGCCTGACTTGTTTCACTTAATATAATTCTCTCAAGGTCCATCCATGTTGTTGCAAACGGCAGTATTTCTTTTTTATAGCTGAGTAGTATTCCATTGTGTAGATATACCACATTTTCCGTATCCACTCATCCAATGGTGGACATTTGGGCTGGTCAAGTGGTGAGTTTCTGACTTCATCATTCCCTCTACATTGCTAGTTGTCTTTCTACTGTAAGGCAGAGCTTCTTTCCTTCCCCCATTTTTCTGTTTATTTATATCTGTTTGGACTCATTTTCCTATTTTATTCAATGGGTTTTGCCAGTGGGAAGCTCTTCAAACTGGCTCCTGTGGCCTTTTGACAGGTCCCCCAAATTTTGAGAGCACTTTTTGACTTTCTGGCCCAAGATGTTCCAGGCTCATCTTACACTTTCCCTGCCCCGGTCCTGGAATCAGACATTTCTCCAAAAAAAGTTCTGGGTCCTTTTAGCGTAATGTGGGATTTAGAAACCACGACCTTGGCATTCAGTGTGCTCACTGCTACTAGGGTGTCACTGCTTCTAGGCTCTCTGAGCAGACAGAGCTAGGAAAATAATGGATGTATATATATATACATACATACGTGTAGGTGAGTGTATACATACCCATATACATGTACACACACATCACACACATCTGTAGTTCTATATCTGTGTATACAGGTTATAAAACTATGAATTTGCACCAGTATCTTCAACTCAAATCCAATACCTCACAGTTCTTTCTAGACTTTACCTAAATTTATTCTCTGGCAATGAGAAACTTGGCTTTCTCTTTCTTCAACACATTTACCTATTTGCTCAATATATCCTGTCTTCCAACCACACTGGCCATGTCCCCAATGCACCCTCACTACTCCATGGCTTCAAGCCTGCCACCTGCTCCCTGAAGCTGCCCACTCTCCCCTTCCCCCACATCCTGAACCACTACGCTGACTCCTCTCTGCCTGGACTCATTCACATCGAACAGGCAGCAGCACCATCACTCATGCCTGAAGGAAGCTCATCTAATGCACGTGTTTTCTCCATAAAGCACGTCACAGCCTTCTTGCCTTAGGAACACTGGACAGCATTTCAGCACTGCATTTGAGGGCTATTTTAAACAGTGAAATCACCAACAAAACCAAAAAATGTGAAAAACAGGGCAGTAAATATATCTAGAAAAGGACATGTTTATGGTGTGTGAGCTGAAACAAGAATACAGAACATCACCTGCTCCGTGTCGGCTAGGAACGTGCACGTTGGCCACTCAGACTTTTTGCTGCTCTGTGCATGTCTGGAGATGACTACGTGCCATGTATATGGATTTGGGTGTTACAAATAAAATCTTAGCAAGCACAACGAAAAAGAAAAACAAAACAAAACAAAACAAAACAAAAAATGTTAGCAAGCAGGCAAATTTGCAAATACAGAATCTGCAAATAATGAGAATTGATGTACTTCCATATTAAAAAACAGATGCCTTCCAAATGGTTGAAGAGGGCCGTCAAATAAGAAATTAGTCTTATCCGCATTGCATTCTCTCTCTGTTTTTTTTTTGCAAGGAGAATATCTTTATACATTTCAGGTATATTTATAATTTTATGTTTTAAAAAGAAAACTCAAAAGGGGCTCTGGGCTGTCTCTGGGTATCTAGAAACTTAAGAGATACCGGGAATTTTGTTTCTTCTGTTCTAATGGGATGATTTTCTCTGGGCTGGGAGATGCCCCCTTTCGCAGTCCCACCGCTAATATTCTTTCTGGGACCAACACTGTAGATATGGCACATCAGGTTCGGTCTGCTTATAACGGTTCAGTCTGCTTATACTTCTATTTTCTTAACTTATTTTTAGACTTTACTACAACAGCAAAATCCACCCCTACCTAGTCATACCTGTTAACCAAGACTGACTTCAGTGATAACCACTAACTCATACCGAGGGCTTTTGAGAGTGTCTTAGGCCATTTTCTGGTGCTTATAACAGAATACCTGAAACTGGGTATTTTATAAAGAAAATAAATTTATTTATTACAGTTTTGGAGGCTGGGAAGTCCAAGGTCAAGGGGGCGGATCTGGTGAGGGTCTTCTTCCTCACGGGGACTCTGCAGAGTCCTGAGGTAGTGCAAGGTATCACATGGCGAGAAGGCTGAGTGTGCACTAACACGCTTGCTTTCTCACCTTATAAAGCCAGCCTACTCCCATTATAACCCGTTAACCCATTAACCCGTTAATTGATAAATGGATTAATCCATTCATGAGGGTATAGTCCTTATGATCCTTTCACCTCTTAAAGGCCTTACCTTTCAAATACCATATTGGGGATTAAGCTACAGCCTGAGCTTTGGAGGGGACAGACATTCAAACCATTTCAGGCAGTCAGACTCCCTGTATATGATCTCAATGAACTTTCACGGCCACGCTGTGAAATGGGGATCTGTTTTTACAGATTAAAAACCTCCCAGACTCAGAAGGTTGAACTCATACCTAGCTGGTGAGAATTTGAACCCAGAGCTGACTTTAGAGCCTGAGCCTCTCCCCGTCACATTAAAAAAAGGACAAGGTGTTCGCATCTAGTCAAAAGTCAAGACACGGGATGCTGAAATGCTTTATTATCACGACTTATTGGGAGGTTTTTCAAGTTGCTTCCAGGCAGGTGAGGGTGAGTGGATTTGGAGGCCCAGTTCTTCAAACTTGTGAAGGCTTCCTTTTTTTCTTTTTCTTTTAATGTCTCATTAAGTCCTCTGGGGAGAAAAAAAAATCCAATTGGAACCTGATCTGGAAAGGTCAGATCTTTCTTCTAAAACAGGCAGTTCTTTGTAGACCTCCCAACAGGCTTCCCTGGGATTGTGACTTAAGGGTTTGTAGAAAGATCTATGATGATCCCATTGCTTCTAAAGTATGGCAGGTTCCACTAGGGGCACCTCTTCAACAGGTGAGCAATCAAGAAACTGACCAGCAGGGGATCTGGCTTCTTAAAAACTGGAAGAAGAGACCCTACCCAGAGCAGTAAATCACCTGTCGCAACAGGGTCTTCCTGTTGGAGGCTGGAGAGAGGAGAAACATAAGCTATCACATGGGGACCCTTGTAATTTGTGCAGTCATTCTCCAACATCCCACAGTTACCACACAATGAAAATATTCCTGAGTGAACTGACCCATTTACAAATTGGCCCTCACCCCAAAATCTCTCTATGACAAACTTCCGAGCTGCACGGTCCAAGAGAAAAATCATGTGAGCTCCCTATCCAATTAGAAATTTTCTAGTAGCCACATACAAAAAAAGAAACTGGTAAAATTAATTTTAATAACATATCTTATGTAACCCAGCACATCCAAAATATTGTCATCTCAACATGCAATCAAGATTTTAAAATATGAATGAGGTAGTTTATACTCTCTTTTTTTGTACCAAGCCTTTCCAATCCAGGGTGTGTTTTGCACTTGAAGCACATCCTGATTTGGACAGTGGCTGTACTTTGAACAGCACTGGTGTAAAGGGTCCACTTCCCACCCCCACATCAATGTCCAATGGTCTGTCTCTCAACTGCAAAATGAAATTGGAAATCTTGCAAAATACCAGGAATGATGAATGTCATGTGTTGAACTGCTGGGCCCAGCCCACAAGAGGCCAACAAATGAAGCTGTGGAAGATTTAAACTAGTTAACAGTGAACAAAGAAAAATGGATGTGGTTGTGTTATGGACTGAATTGCATTCCCCGAAAACTCAGATGTTGAAGTCCTAACCCCAGTACCTCAGAGTGTGAACTTATTTGGAGACAGGATCATTATAGACACTCATTTTAGGTCATTCGGGTGGGCCCTCATCCAGTATGAATGGTGTCCTTATAAAAATGGGAGAAGTGGACACAGAGACATGCGTAGAGGGAAGACAACATGAAGAGACACAGAAGAAGACCATCTGCAAGCCAAGGAGAGAGGTCTGGGACAGATCCTTTCCTCACGGCCACGGAAGGAACCAACCAGCCAGCACCTTGATCTCAGACTTTTAGCCACCAGAACAGTGAGACAATAATTTTCTGTTGTTTAAGCCACAGTCTATAGCACTTTGTAGTGGTAGCCCAGGCAAACGAATGCACACAGGTTGGCTGGGGGCATCAGGAAAGAACAGTTTGCCCACAGAAGGGCTACAGCCCTTGGGACAACCAAAGATACATTCAACTCTCTGCCTGCACCGTGCATCCACCTGGGTTCCCAAAAGACCTGTCAGTGACTCATGGTGTCCTGGGGGCTCTCTGCAGACATATCTTGGGAGAAAGTAGAGGGTCAGTGGTGGGTAGGAGGAGCTCGAGTCTCCATCCCTTACCATCTCTGTGATGGGCTGATACACCTCGCTTCTTGGGTTCCTGGCAAGTAGAACCTCCCCCACCAAGGTTCCTGACAAAAGGCCTTCGCCAATTAAGGCACAATGAAACATTTGGGCATCTAACGAAAAACTCTGGCCCTGGCTGGGAAGATTGCCTCCCACCTCCTTGTGACAGCTAGAAAAGGCAGAAAGCACAGCGAGCAACACTGACGGCCAGCAGTGAAGGATCTCGTTTACCCTACCACGACCCTGGAAGAAAGAGCGTGAGTTGAATCCAGATGCTACCCAGAATCCACTGCAACCGACCGAGCACGCGTGTGCACGTGTGTGTGCTCTGCAGTTCTGCTCACAGACCTTCCCCCACACCGAGGGGCCCCCCACCGGACTCGTTCAGTACACAGCCCCGCAAAGTGGAGCCACCGAATCTCACCATCAGGACAGCCACAAGCAACTGCATCAGAGTGGTCAGTTGTAGAAGCTATCGATTTGTTCTTTGTATTTCTGGATTATGAAATTTCTCTTAATTTTTGCTGTTGGACCTATAGAGGAAGAAGAAATCAGTTGAGGTGTGGAGATGAAAGGAAATTCCACACACCCCATGCACAACTGGGCAACAGGGTCCCCTGGCTGGAGCTGGGGCTAGGTTGGGCAGCCGGCTCTGCCATTGTGCCATTGACTTCCTGGGCGTGATGCTTTCGCCATCCGTGTATGGGGATGGTGGAACCTCCGTGTTGTCCTTGGGCAGTGGTAAGGACCCTGGAAACTGGCATGCAGAGGGTACTGTCCTTTGTGCACCCAGTGGAAGAAGGAAATCATCACTGTCTCAAACCACCCTCCTCCCCGTTTCACTGGTGAGGGGCTTAGAGAGGGCCAGTCATTTTGAGGTGACCCAGCAAGTGCATGGCAGAATCAAAACTTGAACTTGGGAGTTGTCTGCTCCACAATCCAGGACATTCATAACCACTGAATCACCAGGGGCTTTGTACTCCCCTCAAGGTGTCTCCAACAACCCCCACAAGGACTGTTTTCAACTTATAGATGAAAAGACTGAGGCTCTGACAGACCAGTCCGTTCCTCGTGTCGAGGGATCAGGATTGTCCATCCACGCTGTCAAATTACAGCCAAGTGCTGAGAGCAAGCCCCAAAGAAAGGACGTCAATAGAATCCAGGACCCCCACTCTGGACTGAGCCCTTCTCTCATGGCGGCGGGGAAACAGACAAAAACAAACTCGTGCACAGGACAGTTTCGGGTTCTGATGCGTTATGGAGGTGAGAAGACAGGTTGATATAATAGGAATGATGCTGAGCGACCAGGTGATATACTAAGCCAGTGGCCTGCCACTTCAGCCAGGGTGGTCAGGCTGCTCAGAGAAAGTGGCCCATAGGGTGAGATCTGGACAATGACCAGGAGCCATCCAGGTGAAGAATTGAGGGGGAAGGGCATTCCAGGCACAGGGAACAGCAGGTGCTTAGGCCCCGTGGTTGGACTGTGCCCAAAGAGCCGCAGGAACAACAAAAAAGTAGGTAGGCTGGGGCAGAGCGAAAGAAAGGAGAGGCCCACGGACGAGAGATCGTGCAGAGCGGAAGTAAGGAGTTTTGATTTTATATCCGGGGGGGGGATGAAGCCACCTTGGAGAGCAGGGACTGTGTGTGCGTGTGTGTGCGTGTGTGCGTGTGCGTGTGTGCGTGTGTGCATGTGCGCGTGTGTGTGCGTGTGCGCGTGTGTGTGCGTGTGCGTGTGTGTGTGCGTGTGTGCGTGTGCGTGTGCGTGTGTGTGTGCGTGTGTGTAGGGGGAGCTGGGAACCAGTTTGCTGGAGTTGGCAGCATCTCTCCCCCAGTCCCTGGCTGGTCCTACAGGCCCTCTGACCCCCAGAAAACAGCACATTCTCCTCAGTGCCCACGTGGCCCCACACATCAGCAAGGGACCAGCCTCCCAAGATCAAGGCCACCAGATGGTCACCCAGCTCACCTAGCTCTCCACCTAGGATGGAAAAGTCCTTCTCCAAGATGGCCCACTTGTGAATCTTCTGCGTTTTGGAGGTGGCTACCTCGTTCACAGCATCTATACCTTGCTGGATGGCCGTGTAGACCAGGGGGTCTCGCGTCTTCACGATCTCAGACACGGTGGACGCCTGGCTGCCCAGGTTCCGGCAGAAGTTGATGGCCTCGAAGCTCAGCTTGTCCAGAGGTTCTCTGCTTATCACATCCATCTCGCACTGCGCCAGGACACCCCTGTCACCACACACGCACTCCCCGGCTGGCCCTCCCAAGCCCTAAAGACCAAGAAGCAGATCCCAGGTCCCTTGGACCCACAGGCGTGGAGTCAGGGAGCACACAGCTGGCTGCAGAGACACCCCCCGCCCCCCAGAACAGAAAGCCCACGTCACCTTCAGCGTCAGCAACATGCTCAGAAACTTGACTTGATCTCCCACCAGCACGGCGTTGCTGATGATGGGGAGCTTCTTCTTCACCAAGGTCTCGATGGGAATGGGGGGCACGTTTTCACCACCAGCAGTGATGAGGATTTCTGGAAAAAAGCTGGACTGAGTATGAGTTCAACCACTACAGTATGAAACCCCCACCCCTTGGGACCAGACGGGAAGATGCTGTCGTGAGCAGTACTCCCCAAGAAAACCCCAGAAGCACCAGCCCCCCAACCCCCCAGCCCCACCATCTGCTGCAAATTGCCATTAAGGGTCAAAGTCCTGAGCATTCTGCATGGACAGCATCTTAATTCATTGCCTATTTCTCAGTCCTCTGCACCCTGTTCTAGACTTCTGCAAGTCTCTCTCTCTCTCTCTCTCTCTCTCTCTCTCTCTGTGTGTGTGTGTGTGTGTGTGTGTAACTCTTACAAATCTGGTTTTTTGAAAAGTTTCATTTCATTCAATTTCTTTAAGTTTCCGTGTTGTCAATAGTTTAAAACCAAAAATTACATAAATCCGTCTAATCAATTTCTGGGAACAAAACATTTGAATGTCAGTAGTAAACCTTATACAGAATAAATTTTTTTTTCGTCTTTTTTCGTGTCCGGCAACGGATCGCAACCCTTTCAGTGTCGCGCCCGTACCGGACCGGGACCGGCAACGGGATCGCAAACCTTGGTGCTGCGCCTGCACCTCGCTCAGCCAGTGAGTGGGAACCAGTCTGTATGTGGGATCCGAACCCTTGGCGGGAGCGCCGCTGCGCTCTCAAGCGGCGCACTGTAGCAGTGCGCCACCGGGCCGGCCCAGAATAAATTTTTAAGTATGAGCTTACTTACGCCACAGAGGACGCACCAAACTCATTTCCTTTTCTTTGAGAGCATGCAAACAGGACCTGCTACTCTGGCATGTACCTCTGCAATGTGTATGCTAGAAAGACGGTGAACGCTTTCTGGCCACTCCCTGTTTCTCTGGGTCTTTCTTCTTCCCTCAGTTAACCCCAACAGAGTCTAATTCCAGTCTTACCCCAGGGTATGTTTTGCATCCCTGATTTTGGCAAGCTCTAAAATAATCTCCCCCAGTCTCTAAAAGTCTTCAGCAGCGCCTTCTCCAGCCTGATACCCATCTGTCATGTATTTGTTCATGCTGGAATGTTTGCCTCTTTCTGTTCCCTACACCCAAACTTTCTCCACCTTATCCCAAGATCTTGCAAAATCACTTTCACCACAGTTGTTATAGCAGAAGTAATAATCAATATGACTCTGCAATGGACATCTACAGGGTTGCCTGGCCCGTAACTCTTTCTTGGGGTCAGAGCACTCTGATGTTTCTTTAGGGAACTACTGTCCACTGTTCAATGTATGTGATTTGGGTGGGGTGGACCACAGGGGGGGGCATATGACCAGCTCCAACCAATCAGCATATTTCACCCCTTGCAGCAATTCGTTCCAAGGGTGATCTTGACTCAAGAGGATCCAGTGCAATTCAGGACTAAAACTTTTGCTGAAACTATTGGCAAAAATACACTCTAGCCCCTTGGGGGTCAGAAGAGAGCCTAGACTGTTGGCAGTTTTCTTGCCAGCAAATGGGAAGTCTCTTTAAGAATAGCACTGGGGCTGGCTGGCTGTTTCCGTTGGGTAAAGCATAGTTTTGATAAAACCAAGGTCCAGGGTTTGGTCCCCACACTGGCCCAGCCACAAAAAAAATTAAAAAAAAAAAAACACCAACATAGAGGAAAAGTCAGTGAGAGAAGTATAAAGATCTTCCTTGTGATGTCATTTTGGCACCTGGACCAGCCATGCCTGAAGCTAGACTTGCAAAGGTTTCAGTAATATTGAACCAACAGCTTAATTTTTTTCACTCAAACCCATTTAAAATGGGTTTTCTGTCACTTGTCATGGAAATAGTGCTAACACAGCCCATTTATTGAATAGTTACCGCCTATGGCAGGCTCAATACCAAATGCTATCCACAGAGGTTGGCAAACTACTTATGGCCTATGGGACAGATCCAGCCCAGCACCCAATTTTATACAGCCACAAGCTAAAAATGGTTTTTACATTTTTAAGGGGTTGGAAAGAAATCAAAAGAATATGTGTGACGTGTAAAGAGTATATGAAATTCATATAGGCGCATGGCCGTGCCCATTTACATGGTGCCTGCAGCTGGTTTTGTACTACAAATGGCAGAGATGAGTCTCTGCAATGGGAACCACGCATCCTGCAAACCCAAAAATATTTACCATAAGACCTTTTATGGGAAAAGTCAGCTGACCCCTGTTCTATATCACTTCATTTAATCCTCCTTTTATCCTTATAACTCTGGAGATTATTATTATGATCTAACTTACAGGGAAAAAACATGGAGGTTTCAGGGCTTGTCCTTCCCAGGTCCACCCTCCTGAGGGTGGAACATGGTGTGTGGAATGTTCAAGGGGTGACTATTTGCTGACATGAGCATGAAGGTGGGGGGCTGGGGGGCCTTCATTTGTGCCTTCACTTGTTCAAGGTGGGCCTGCTTACAGGAGACCCCTTCAGAGTCCAGCCCGCAGTACCTTTGATGCGGCCAGTGATGTAGAGGAAACCCTGGTCGTCCATGCGACCCAGGTCCCCAGAGTGTAGCCAGCCTTCCTCATCGATGATCTCCATTGTTTCTTCCTCTCTCTCCAAGTAGCCCATGAAGACATGCCTGCCCCAGATGCAGACCTCCCCAATCTCATCTGTGTTCTTCTGGAACAGCATATTCTTACACCCGCTCAAGACCTTGCCGCAGCTGCCAGAGGATAGGAGAGGGGAAATTGAGGCCCAGAGAGAAAAAGCCACCCACCCACATATGTCCAGATCTGCAGCCCAGGCTCCTAACACTCTGATTAGCTGGTCCCAGGCCAGATCTGCACCCTCTCCAGACCCAGTGGATGGAAGGAGGTATTTGCCAAAATGTTCAATCTGGTGAGTCGGATTCCCAAACACTTTGTGAATTTGGGAAACCCAGCAGCATTGCAGACTGTTTTTTTCCTCCACGTATATGGGAGAAGGAAAATGTGCTTAACAACAGCAACAACAGCCCCTCACCTTTTCGAAAACAAATATGTAGACCTACATGTGATGACCAGGGCAGCTGATTTTAAGTAAGACAACCAACTCTTTAGAGGTTAAAGTTACTATCAGAAATCTGGGTTCTCATAAGGCTCCTTTTTTTCTAGAGATAACATTTGTGAGGGAAGTTTTAGGATGCAGAAAAGGAAATACTTTCTTATTGCATTGCTGGGATCTTTCACTGGCAGTTAGAAGGGCCAATGGTTTCAGGGTTCACTGTGGAAATTCTCTTGGTTAGCAAGAGAAAAAAGAAGTCAGGGCTGAGAAATTCAAAACTTACAAACAGCTTCCTTATGATTTCCCCATTGAAGCATATCCAGAAATGTAGGAAAATTGAGAAGCCATAATAGAAAAGACTGATAAATTCAACCATGTAAAGGTCACCAATTTCTGCACAGCAGAAAACACCTTAACTAAAATCAAAATGCTGGTGACAAACTGGGGTAAAATATTTGTAACTCATATGAAAGACAAAGGGCTGATTGTTCTAATATGTAAAGAGTGTCAACAAACCAATAACAAAGGGACTAATAATCTAATTTTTAAATCGGCAGACAATATAGACAAATAGTTCAGAGAAAAGTAAGTACAAATAGGGGAAATTAAGCCCTAAATATCCACCAATAAGGAGAACTGTTAAATAAATTATGGTACATCCATTCAGTGGAATACTACACACCTATTAAAAAGAAGTCAGCTATTGGCACTGATACGGAAACTTCTCCACAAGATAAGAATCCCTTACTAACCAAATTCTTTTGATTCCTGAGCTTGGATGGCATGAGTCAAGAGTGAGTAGAATTTTGCATTATGAGTTCAGATCATGATGGATACTACATTATCTGAGTTCCTGAGCTCCAGATAGCAAATAATTGGAGTTCAGAGAAGGAGAGTTTTGTGTCTGTTTTTACATGGAAAATGTTTCTGTTTGGGATAAAAGCATATATGTCAGTGAACTGCTTATGCCAACTTCACTTGAAAGAACACAACGTGTTGTTTTGCCTCTGGGATGTTGTTATGGGTTGAATTGTTCTGTCCTCCCCCTGAAATTCATATGTTGGAATCTTAACACCCAGTACCTCAGAGTGTGACTTTATTTGGAAATAGGATATTGCAGATGTAATTAATTAAAATGAGGTCATAGAGGAGTAGGGTTGGTCTCTAATCCAATATGACTGGTGTCTTATCATACAGGCAATTTGAAAACACACACACACACAGAGGTGAAATGTTATAGGAAGATATAGAGATTGGGGTGATGTTTCTACGAATCAAAGAGTCTCTAATCCAATATGACTGGTGTCTTATCATACAGGCAATTTGAAAACACACACACACACACAGAGGTGAAATGTTATAGGAAGATATAGAGATTGGGGTGATGTTTCTACGAATCAAAGAACACCAAAGATTGCCAGTTACTGCTGGATGTTGGGAGGGAGATCTGAGACAGATTCTTTCCCAGAGCCAATTCTTTTTTCCCAGTGCCTTTGGAGGAAACCAACTCTTCCTACACTTTCAGAACTGAGACAATAAATTCCTGTGTTTAATTTTGTGGTACTTTGTTATGGCATGCCAAGGAGACTCATATAAGGGGAGGTTTGGGGTGTGAGGAAGGGAGATTTTATCATTTTTATACGTTCTGATTTTTAAATTTTTGATATGTGCATGTATTACTCATTGAAAAAAACCAAACATATAAAGATAGAGGCTGGAATCTGTACCATACTTCCAGGGGCAGGACAGTGTCACTTATCTTTAGGGAATGGCTGCTGTTTGGTTTTAAATAAAACTTTAGTGGGCCTTTGGGTTCTGCAGAAAACAGATAGATGAAATTATGGAGTTAAAGTAGGGAGATTTGGAGGCACTAACATCCTCCACAAGATAAAGTCAAAGGCAGAAGATGGTTTTGCCAGATTAGGAAAGTTTAGCTTATTTTTTGCTTCCTCAGTTGGGACCTGGACAACCAGAGAACCCCAAGCAAGAGAGGGAAGCCAGCCCTGCAACATGGTGGCAGGGAGGGGGTGAGGGAGTTTCCACACACCCAGAAGATCCTGTGAGGGAGCGTGGTTCTCAGACTTGGAGTCAAACTCGCCTTCGGTATTCTTACAGTTTGGGTATCACTGGGTTCAACCCTGCAGTCTGGGCTGAGCTGAGCTCGGGAGAAAGCCAGAAAGGGCCCATGGGGGTGTTTGAGATGGAGAATCATGGAGATGAAAGGTCCTCCCGAGGTCACAGGAGGGGAACGTGAAGGTGGAACTCTCAAGTTACCGACAGGGAGACCATGGAACATCCTGAGAGCCGTTCCCCTTGTCTGCGGGCTCTCTGACAAGCCTGGGCTTCCCACAGTCATGAAGATTTGGGGCTTGAAAGCTGGAGAACAAGCATCATCCTGGAGGCACCAAGTCACCCAGAGGCCTTCCCACCCACCCATCTTCATCCCCTTCACCACATGTCGCTGGAGGACCACAAGAGAGGGAAGCCAGCCCTGCAACATGGTGGCAGGGAGGGGGTGAGGGAGTTTCCACACACCCAGAAGATCCTGTGAGGGAGCGTGGTTCTCAGACTTGGAGTCAAACTCGCCTTCAGTATTCTTACAGTTTGGGTATCACTGGGTTCCACCCTGCAGCCTGGGCTGAGCTGAGCTCGGGAGAAAGCCAGAAAGGGCCCATGGAGGTGTTTGAGATGGAGAATCATGGAGATGAAAGGTCCTCCCGAGGTCACAGGAGGGGAACGTGAAGGTGGAACTCTCAAGTTACCGACAGGGAGACCATGGAACATCCTGAGA
>NW_007727355.1:401510-405614 GCF_000696425.1 Galeopterus variegatus
GGGGTCTGCACCGGAGGCTGGTACCTTAAAATCTTGTAGTTATTCGGGTTGGATATTGTGTGAGGTCCCGTGCTCTCGGTCATCCCGTATAGCTCGCCTATAGGTATGTTCAAGCTCAGAAAGAACTCAGCGGTCTCCTGGGGGAGGGACGCGGCCCCGCTGAAGAAATAGCGGCAGTGATCCAAGCCGAGGGAGCTCTTGACTTTGCTGAACACGAGGGACTTCGCCATGCAGTAGCTCATGGTAGTGTCATCTTTCCTGTGAATCAGAAGCCAAGGACAGCTTGATAATCATCAAGGCCACAGGGGTGGATGGACCCAGCTGGAGAAGGCCAAGCCTCCTCCCTTCCCCTCCCAGCCCTCTGGACTCTACCTACCCCAACATTCTTCTTGTGTTGACCTTTAAGCCAACATCTCTTGCCCATGAAAACATCTTCTTCTTCAAGCTTGAGAACTTGGCATTATTTTCCTGTATCATCTCGTGCATCTTCTCCCAAATTCGGGGCACCCCTAGGAAGGCGGTAGGCTTTATCTCCTGCAAAGTGGTTATCAAGGTGCCCTGCGTGGGACAGAGCTGAGTTAGCCATGGCGGGGCCTTCTGTGGATCAGAGATGTCCATCTCTTCTGATCCACCCAATTCTGCCCAAGAGGACCTTTCCTTTGTTGAGTGGACCAGGATGGGCTCCCAACCCAAGGGAGCCAACCCAGTGGCTGTCATGGCTAATCAGATTTTTGCACTCTCTCTGGGTATTTGATGGGGAACAAAAACTGGTATAATATCTTTGGAAAGTAATGTGACAGTACTAGCAACATTTTAGTTGCAACCCGGCAACTTCATTTCCGTGGGTGAAGGAATTTTTAGCTGAATGAAAGACTCAGGTATGCAGAGAAACACGTACAATATGTTCTTTGCAGCATCCTTTTGTAAGAGAATGGAAACAGTTTCCACGTTCAACAATAGGGAATTGACTATCCAGGCATATGCAACTGCTAAAAAGGATGTTAGATCCTCCCAAATTGATATATAGGTTCAATGCAGTCCCTGTCAAAATCCAGGCAGGGTTTTTCATACAAATTGATGAGCCGATCTTAAAATTTGCACAGAAATGCAGAGGACCTAGAATAGCCAATTAATTCTGGGAAAGAAGAACGAAATAAGAGGACTTACTACCTGATTTTTAAAATGTATTATAAAGTAGGGTGATTTGGATAAAAATGAAAACTTAAAAGAACACAGCTGTTTCCAATGCTGCTAAATGGAACCTGAGATGAGGACAGAGAAAAAATCCTGAGACCTGGGGCTTAATGAAACATCTGCGGAATGAGTGAACAAACATCTGCTCATCTGGCCTGCCCTGGAGGGTACAGTGGGGTCCCAGGTTTTCACTCGGCCTTACCCTGAGAGCATCTGGTTGAGCAAAGTACGTGACAGCCCCGATCTTTAGGGGTATCCAGATGTCCATCATCTGTGCTACAATGTGGCTGAGGGGCAGGTAGCTGACAAACACCTCCTGCTTTTCCACGGTGTGACTCAGTCCAAAGTCCCTCATCAAAGCCCCAGCCGTCCACGTGATCTAGAACACAAGGGACAATCCAGGGAGCCTTGTTCTTGCACATGGGTGATTCTAGAGGTATTTATTTAGCAAACGCTTACAACATACCTACTACGTGCCAGGCACTGCCCTAGTGCTTCATAAACACTGAGTCATCTAGTCCTCATCATAACACCCTGGGGTCGGTAAGTGCGATTCTCCCTACTTTTCAGAAGGGGAAACAGAAGCCCAGAGTGGTGAACTAACTTGCTTGAGGCTCGGGGAGCTGCAAAATTCAGCAGGCGGCTTCAGGGGAGTTTCCAGACAGATTCAGAATGTCTTCCCGGGGAGCTCAGAAAATAGAAAGATTCAGCAAGTGTCCCAGAGTCAAATCCTGACTCCACGGCTAGATCTTGGGCTGTTTGCTTAAAATCCTTTGCAGCCTCTGTTTCCTCATCTGGAAAGTGAGGACAGAAGCTTCTCACGGTCCCTTATAAAACTATGGAACCAACACTGTCACGCAAACAAAAAGGTTACCCATAATCCCATCACATAAGCTCTTCCAACAATAACATATCATGTTTTTCTTTCTCCAGTGCATAGCTTGATGTAGCGTTTTAGTGTATCATTTTGCCCACCTAGGTTTCTCACTGGTGTCATAAATCTCTGTGGAACAGTCGCCTTCTTAATCCAGCCACACGGACCTCCTTGCTGTTTCTCCAACACATCAGGCAAGGTTCAGCCTCAGGGCCTTTGCACTGGCTTTTCCCTCTAATTCTCTTCCTCCATCTTCCTCCTCCCCCCCCACCACCACCCTACCATGACTGGCTACTCCCTGAATGTTAAGTCTCAGCTCAAATGTTACCTCCTTAGAGGGGCCATCTCACACCACCCAAGCCTTAGGTGCTGTTGTCTACGTCTGTGTGTGCCACTCACCACAACCCCAGTGGTTTTATGTGCTCGTTTCCTATCTGTCTTCCTGAGATCCAGGTTTGGGTCTGTCTTGTTCACTGCTATATTTCCAGCTTCTGGAACATTCTCCAGCACATAGTAGGTGCTCAATATATTTTTGTTGAATGGATGAATGAATGAGGAAACAGAAGGGATGGTCAAGTGCAATGAAGTACACAAAGCTTTTGGCCCAAAATAAGCGATCAGGGTGAATTCCACGTTCTCCTTCCAGCCTTGAGGTAGAGGAATTTTCCTTCTGCCTCTGCAAGCGCTGTCACTCACAGCCTGGAGTTCAAGGAACCCAGTACCCATTTGCTGAGGGAAGTGGTTTGGCGTGTGTAGACCATGCTGAATGATGGCTTAGACACTCCTGGTGCTGTGGATTGAATGTCTCCCCGAAACTCATTGAAACTTGACCCCCATTGTCATGGTGTTAAGATGGAGAAATCCGAGTATGGTATTTGAAAGGTGGGGCTTTTAAGAAGTGAGTTCATTCATCCATTCATGGAGTCATGGATTAATGGTTTATCAAGGGCATGGCTCTGATGGCTTTATAAGGACAGCAAGTGAGCATGTTAACTCTCTTGCTCACGACATTCTCGCCATGTGATGCCCTGTGTTGCTGTGTACAGAGCCCCCACCGAGAAGAAGGCCCTCACTGGACATGCCCCGTGGAACTTCCCAGCCTCTCAAACTGTAAGAAATAAATTTCACTTCTTTATAAATTACCCAGTCTCAGGTATTCTGTTATAAGCCACTGAAAAACAAACGAATACACCAGGATTTAGATCTCGGCTCAGATCTTCCTTTGAGCAAGCCATTTCCTCTCTCTGAGCCTCAGTTTCCTCATCTGTAAAAGGGGTTAATGACTCAACATACCTTGTAAGGTTTTTGTAAGAGGTTAAAATGTGTTTATCTCGGGCTGGCCCGTGGCTCACTCGGGAGAGTGTGGTGCTGATAACACCAAATCAACGGTTAAGATCCCCTTACCGGTCATCTTTTCAAAAAAAAAAAGTGTTTATCTCCACATGGCACATAGTGCCCCATACATGGGAGAAACTTGACATGTTGACAGGTGTTGAGAGTATAAGGTTAGCTTTAATTTCTTGCTATAAGGATGATGATGGTGATGATGATAAAGAATAATATTAATGGTCAGGCATTGTTCTGAGCATTTTATGTATATGTGGTAGATTAAAGACAGCTGCAGATTCTCTGCCACCCCTTCCATTCAGAGATGGAGTCTATTTCTCCTTCCTTTGAAACAGGGATGGCTCAGCAATTTGTATTGACCAACAGAATGGAGCAGATTGATGCTGTGTTCATTCTGAGATTGAATATTGATTGATCTGTAGGTCCTGCCTTTGCCACAGGGGGTGCCTGCTCTGGGGGGAGCCAGCCACCCTGTGAAAAAGTTCAACAGTCGTGCTTTCAGGAAGCCCAAACCACATAGAAAGAGCAGCTGTGGGCCGAGCCTGTGGTGCACTCGGGAGAGTGCGGTGCTGGGAGTGCAGCAGCACTCCCGCCGCGGGTTCGGATCCTATATAGGGATGACCGGTGCACTCCCTGGCTGAGCGCGGTGCGGCCGGTCTCAAAAAGGACAAAAAAAAAAAAAAAAGAAA
>NW_007727355.1:406356-408077 GCF_000696425.1 Galeopterus variegatus
CAAAAAAAAAAAAAAAAAGAAAGAAAGAAAAAGAAAGAGCAGCTGTACAGAGGAGTACCGAGGGGCTATACATGTGTGTGAAGCCTTCTTGAAGACTCCAGCCCAGGCCAGGCACCAGCTGAATGCAGCTGAGCGATCCTAGCTAACACTACATACAGCAGAAGAAGCACCCTGCTGAGCCCTGTCCAAATTCCAGACCCAGAAATAACACAATGTTTGTGTTTCAAGCCGCTAAGTCCTACAGTGGTTTGTTACACAGCAAAAGCATAACTGGTAGTATAATAAATAATTGAATCTTCACAGCAACTCTAAGAAGCAGGAACCATTCTTGTGTCCATTTTACAGATAGGGAAAATGAGGTCCAGAGAAGTTAAGAAACTTGCCCAAGGTACACAACTATCAAGTGGAAAAGCTAGGATTCAAACCCAGGTAGCCTCGCTCCAGGGTCTATGCTTATAACCCCTGTGCTAGAAGAATATCTTGCCAGGCATGAAGCCACTAGAAGCATAAACGCTAGCCAGGGTGAGAGGGGGATCCTTTCTAATCAGATTTCATTCATTCATTCATTTATTCATTCTCCAAAAGTGGATTGAGTCCTCCTGTGCACCAGGCACTACAGATACAGTAGAGAATAAGACAGACAACTCCTGCCCTCAGAGAGCTGACGTTCATGATAAACAAGTGAATATATAATAGGTAAGCAAAAGAAATGCCAGGGAAGAAAAATAAGCAGTCAAAGTGGGACCAGGGGCTAATGGAGTGGCTTATTGTTGTTTGCTATTTCAAACATAGAAGTCAGGGAGGGCTTCACTGAGGAGGTGACATTTGAGCAGGAGCCTGAAGGAGGTGAGTGAGGAAGTCGTGCAGCTATCAGGGGAAAAGAACTCCATACAGAGGGAACAGACAGTGCAAAGGTCCTGGGGCAGGACCGTGCCTGGCATGGTGGAGGAACAGCAAGGAGGCCCATGTGGCTGGAGCAGAGTGAGCGAGGGGCAGAGAGGGAGGAGGGGAGGGTGGGGGTGATGGGGCAGGTCGTGCAGGGCCCTGTGGGCCATGGGGAGGACTTGGGCTTTTACCCCAAGGGAGGTGGGAGCCATGGAGGGCTGTGGGCAGAGGAGGGAAGGAACCTGACTATGCTCACGGCTGTCCTCTGGTGGCTGCAGAAAAGACAGACTGTGGGGGGCAAGGACCAGAGCAGTGGAGGAGGAGGGGACCAGGGTGGGGGCAATTACACAAGTCTAGGAGTGATAATGGTGCTGGACCCAAAGTAATTTTTCTGTGTCTTTCATCATACAGTTAAGTCTAAGCTCATTTCTTTACATGGGCTCCTGTGATATCTGAACTTTTTTTTTTCTCCAGTAATTTATTGCCGATCTTGGCACCTGCTTTCCTTGTCGTTATAGCACAGTATGTTTATGCATCCAATATTACAGGAAGCTGAACTCCAATTTATTTATAGACCTTAATCCCTGGACCATGATCTTGCTGAAGCAGATAGTGTGAGTGGAAACAGTAGTTCTGAGACATAGATTGGTGATGTTATATGACCAACAGCACACCAGCTTATAAGTGGCAAAACCAGAATTCAAACACTGCAGTGTCAGACACCAGTGTGTGCTGGTGACTATTAAGCTAGGCTCGGGAAAGGCTCTTACAAGGTAGAAACACTTACTTTATTTGAACCTGAAAGCAAACAAAAACAAAACCGAAAACAAAATAAC
>NW_007727355.1:408280-423549 GCF_000696425.1 Galeopterus variegatus
GCAGATCCTGCCAGCCATTTTTCTGCTTTTGAAACTTACACAGGTGCAAATCACTTGCTGTCTTTTTTTAGTTTTTTTGTTTTACAAAAACTGCATTGTGCTCTGTGAGCTGTTCTGCAACTGGCTTTTGAATTTTTACGGTGCATCTTTGGACATCTTTGCACGTTAGCCACACTGATCTGTAGTGTGGTTAAAAGCGCGGACTGCAGAGTCGGCCTGCCTGGGTTCAAATCCTGACCCCACCCAGTTGCTCACTGTGTAATCTTGGACAAGTAATTTAACTTCTCTGGGCTTTGGTTTCCTCTTCTGTAAAATAGGATCTGCCGCGGACTGCAGAGTCGGCCTGCCTGGGTTCAAATCCTGACCCCACCCAGTTGCTCACTGTGTAACCTTGGACAAGTAATTTAACTTCTCTGGGCTTTGGTTTCCTCTTCTGTAAAATAGGATCTGCCAGAGCAATCGATAGAATCCCTGGGAGGATTTACTAGTGTGAATCCCTCGCAACAGTGCGTGGCATGTAGTGATCATGCAACAGATGTTAACTGTCACTGTCTCTTTCTTTCTTTTTTTAGAAAACAGCTTTATTGAGGTATAATTGACATGCAATAAACTTCACACATTTAAAATGTACAATTTTACACATGTTGACATATGTCTACACCTGTGAAACCACTACCACCATAATGATAGTGAATATATCTTAAAAATTTGCTCCTGCTCCTGCTTGCCCCTCTCCAGACAACTACCTACCTGCTTTCTATCACTGTAGATAAGTTTGCATTTTCCAGCGTTTTATATAAATGAAATCATGCAGCACCCCTCATTCTTCCATAACAGTGATCTAAATCACCATTAGTTTTGGACTCTGCCTATACATACATAAGCTTCTCCCAAAGCACCCTTCCTTGAGCTGTGAATAAATCAACTTCTGCTTTACCCCCATAACGTAGAACACACACTGCTCTTCCATGTACTTATTTTATCCAATACAGTTCTATGCTCTCTACAAATATATCTTCAAAAGAACCCAAAAGGCAGGGGCTGTTTTATCCCTCCCATTTTACAGATGTGGAAACTGAGGCTTGGAGATCTTAGATGTCTTGCCCAAGATCACAGAGCCAGGCTTTGGATCCAGGTCTGCTCCGAAGCCATTGATCTCAACCTCTGCACTATGCTACCCGCTTTGAAGTGACTGCAGGACTCTCTAACCCCTAATTATCACCCTGCCACTGGGGACCAAGAACAAAAACAGCCTGAAGGCCACCGCTGCAGAGTGAAGGGGTTTTGACTTACGTTGTCATGACTGAGCATCACCGCCTTGGGGTTGCCTTTGGTCCCGGCAGTGTAGATAAGTACAGCACACTGATTAGCTTTCTGGCTGTCAATGATCTGCTCCAGCTCGGTGTTGGGAATGCTGTTGCCAAGTTCCATGAAATCTTCCCACTGTGGACAGAAAAGGCAAGCAGAGGATGGGGACACAGCCAGGCATTCCCCTTCCCCAGTCAAACCTCGTCCTCTCAGCTTTTCCTAAAGCACGATTCCCAGCTAGAGGGAGCATTTAGGATGTGTCCACCCTGGTACCTCCTACAAAAGCCCTAAGATGTTTGCTTCCACCTCTGCCACTTCCTAGCGGTATCACCTTGGACAGGCAACTTAAGCTCCCTGTGCCTCAGTTTCTTCGTTTGTAAAATGGGAATAATGTCAGGCCCCAGCTCCTTGGGTTGTTCTAAGCAGTAATAGCGTTAACATATGTAAAATGCTCAGAACAGTAGTTAGCACGTGGTAAGTTCTCTATGGAGTTAGATGTTATTTGTTCTCTGCCTTCCAAATTCCACTTCCTACCCCCATCTTCTTAGTCACCAGTTGAATGGGGCTGACTCTACCCATAGATCCAGAGATCAACTCTGATTGGTTTAAGCTCAGAGTATTCCACCAGCCTGGGTCACAGTGATTGGATCAGATGTGAGTGTGTGACCTCAAGTGGACCAATTACAGTGAAGATGAAGACTTAGCTGGGAATGCTGGGACACAGACGCTGTCTGGAGTGAATAAGTCAATATGTAGCCCAAGAGCTGCTGAACCATCTCAGGACTATGAAGAGAAGCAAGGTCAGAGTGGAGCCAAGAAATCAAAAAGGCAAAATAGAGCCTGAGGCACATTCCTTGAGCCCCTGGTTCCAGCCATGCCTGAAATCCACATCCTGAGCTGTAGGTACGTGAGCCAACAAATTATCTTCTTTTTTGCTGATGTCATTTGGGGTCAGGCTTTGTCACTCGTAACCAATGGCATCCTTACTGATAATAGAGCATGATCTCCCTGTGACAGATGAGGGAGCTGAAGCTCAGGGGCGGCATGTTACTTGCCCAAGGTCACACAGCAAGTAAACTGAGGAACTAGCATTCAAACTCTAGATGGTCTGACTCCAGAGCCTGTGCGCTTAACTGTCATAGAATTTGGTGCCTCAAGGTGAACTGTTGGGTTTTATGGACTGATCATCACATGAGACCTACAGAAATTCTACCACTGAACCCCCAGCAAGGCTCTGGATGAGGGTGACACACTAGCTGCAGATGGAGGGCCCTTAAAGTCCTCCATTAATGGCCAGCATTATCTGCAACCTGCCAAGGGTAATGCTGGTCCCATCTGAGCAGGGAAGGCCTTTTTTCAGATCATCTCTAACACGGTAGGGTGATGGTGAGAAGAAGACACACAAACCCTCCGGGGGCCCCATCTTTTCTCTGAGAGATGCCCCATGCTCTCCCCAATAAAGTTCCCCCCTAAAGATTTGCAGAAGACCCTGCCTTCCCCGGCCACAAATGACTGGGTGTGGCTAGGCACCAGACCCAAGCTGGCCCAATCTCTTCTCTTGGAAATCTGGGATTAGTCTCAAGTCCATTGGGCACATTGATGCCAAGCATTACAATCTGCGTAGTTAATTGTCTTATTGTGCCGTTTTTCTTCCCAAATTTCATGTTTGACTTTCTCAGCCTCTTTCTTTTTCTCCTAAACTGAATCTTAAAATTGCAGGTTTTAATTTCTCTTGCAGAGAAGTAGATACTATTTTGTGTCACAAACTGTCCCCTATAAATCAGTGTCCTCAACCAGGGTAATTCTGCACCCCAGGGAACATCAGGCAATGTCTGGAGATGTTTTTCGTTGCTTCAACTTGAGGGGTGGGGAGTGTGCTACTGGTATTTAGTGGGTGGGAGCATGGGATGCTGCTCAGCACCCTACAGGAGACAGGACAGCCCCTTACAACAAAGTATCATCTGCCCCACATGTCAACAACAAGGTTGAGAAACTCAGCTGTAAGTGCTGTTTCTAACAAAGGACTTATCCAAGATTTTAAAGTACTGTTGCTGCGGTGGTCACTTTGAACTTCTAAAAAGTTTGTAATTCTGATCACTTGTCTTAACTGAATTAGTCATTGTCCTGGTATTAGTATTTAAATGGGCATTTCTGTTTTCTGAAAGGTATGAAAGCTGATGAGTGTTTTGGTCAGCCAGAAAGGATCATTGACACCTTTTCTCCCACTTGCATAGAAGGCAAACCAAATAAACTCCATGGCTTTTTAGGATTTCTGATTGGAACAATGGGATTGAGAGTCTAATCTCGGGGAATGAAAAGGAACTTGTCATAGTCTCTCACTTCTTTTTTTTTTTTTTTTTGTCTTTTTTCGTGTCCGGCAACGGATCGCAACCCTCAGTGTTGCGCCCGTACCGGACCAGGACCGGCAACAGGATCGCAACCCTCGGTGTCGCGCCCGCACCTTGCTCAGCCAGTGAGCAGGAACCAGTCTGTATGTGGGATCTGAACCCTCAGCGGGAGCGCCGCCGCACTCCCAAGCAGCGCACTGTAGCAGTGCGCCACCGGGCCGGCCCTCTCACTTCTGTTAAGGCCCTGGCTTTTGTAAATCAATGTGTCTTTAAAAAAAAAACCCAACTCTCCTTTGGCTTAAGTGGGTCTCCATTTCTTGCAACCAAACATTTTCTGACTCTAAAAAATGCAGCAGAGTATACTTTCCAACAATGACAATATTTATGGTGTCCCACACCATTTAGGGGCCTTGACTGAGGTCTAACAGGAGTCATCTATGTCCCCACCCCTTGATCCATTGAAGAGATATGGGTTGGCCATGATGGCCAGAGTATGGCAGAAGTGATGTTATGTGACTTCCAAGAGTAGGTCATAAAAAGCAAGATGGCCTCCACCTGGCTTGCTCTCTCAAGACATTCTCTATGGAGATCTGAGCCAAAAATAAGTCCAGAGATCCTGAAGTCACCATGCTGGAGATGTTATATGGAGAGACCACAAAGAGATGAACAAAGATGCTGGGGGAGCCCCAGCTACAGGGCTGGAACTCGGGTGAAGACTAGGAACCTTGCTTACAGTGCAAAACTTAAGGGGATGCCAAAACCAAAAAAAAACAAAAACTTGGTAAGATAGATAATATCCATGGGGCCGGCCCGGTGGTGCACTGGATAAGTGCGCCGCTTGGGAAGCGCGGCGGCGCTCCCGCCCGAGGGTTCGGATCCCACATACAGACCGGTTCCCACTCACTGGCTGAGCGAGGCACGGGAGCAACACCGAGGGTTCCAATCCCGTTGCCGGTCCCCGGTCCGGTACGGGGGCAACACTGAGGGTTGCGATCCGTTGCTGGACACGGAAAAAGACAAAAAGACAAAAAAAAAAAAAATCCAATGCAGTTTTTTAAAAAGCCCTACTAAAAAAAAAAAATCCAATGCAGTTTTTTAAAAAGCCCTACTAAAAAAAAAAAATCCAATGCAGTTTTTTAAAAAGCCCTACTAAAAAAAAAAAATCCAATGCAGTTTTTTAAAAAGCCCTACTAAAAAAAAAAAAAACAAAAAAAAAAAAAAAAAAAAAAGATAGATAATATCCAATGCAGTATTTTAAAAGTCACTACTAAAAAAAAAAAAATCCACAATGAATAAAATATCAAAATTTTAAACAAAGCTAGGGCTGTTGGGCCCAAGCCATAGCAGAGCCTGCAGCAAAAGAAAAAATTTGCACACCTATATACATATTTTTACATATATTTACATATATTTATCAATAGCCAATGGTTTAATAAAAATATTATTGATGACTTTGCTAGTAGAACCAGGAAAGTAAAATTATAATAAATTCTGGCTTTGGCATAAATAAAAAACTTAAAATAATGTAAGTTTTAACCCATGTAAATTTTTGGTTTTCAGTATATTTTTCAACTATGTTAATGCTCTGAAAAAAATTAGTAATAAAAGGATTGTTGTTTTAAGCCACCAATTTTGGGGGTGACTTGTTACACAGCAATAAATAACCAGAAAAGACACCTTCCCATTAATCAGTCCCTTCATGCCAGAAAAGAAAAATGTCCCAAAGGCCCCAGCCACTTCCCTTTGTCAGGTCACACCTCTTCCCTGCACCTATCACTTCCTTTGAAAGGCCCCACCCACTTCCTTTGCCAGACCCCACTCTCTCCCTTTCCTCACCTCACTTTAAAAAGCCACACCCACTTACGTTGCAAGACTCCACCCACTTCCTTTGCCAGACCCCATTCTCTCCCTTTCATCACCTCCTTACTTCAAAAAGCCACCCCCACTTCTGTTGCAAGACTCCACCCACTTTCTTTGCCAGACTCACCCCCTTTGCTCACCACTCACTTCTTCTGAAAAGCCACACCCACTTCCCTTGCGAGGCCACACCCCCTTCCGCAGTGCCCACGTGTCACACTTACAGAGTACAGGTTGTTCTTGCTCTCCTTCATCGGCCACTTGTACTGGATGATTGCTTTAAGTGTCTCCAGGTTTTTCTGTGGAATCTGAAAGAAAGTTCCCTTTGGGTCTCATGGCAACCTGGCCTTAGCAAAGACTGAAGCTGAATGGGAGTCCTAATCTCTCTCCTACAGCAACTCCAGCCTCTTTGCCCTGCTCACACCGTAAAACGTTGTGCTCTGTCTAGACTGACCTGAAACGACATGGTTTTAGGACTGCTGGATTTCTTGTGGTCTCTGTCAGTAGTCTCCAACTGTCAGAGGTAGATGCAGACAACAGCCACCCTGAGATAATACATCTCAGACTGAATTCTGCTACACAAAATTGCGGATCTTGGTTGGGGAAATAAAGGGAGTCCCTTCCTCAGTACCTTGACCATGCAACCAGGACTCAGCTAACCTTCTAGTTGGAGTCACGCAACAAAAATACTCCATGAAGGTTGCTGGAATCTGGACAGGTTCAGAACCCCTCTACCCATACCTAGGGCTTTAAGGGAATTCCCTGCAGGATTCTTAAGCCCTGTTCATGCAAAGGAAGGAGGGTGCCTCCCTGACATATCTAGACGATCCAATGAAAAAGTCACTTCCAACATCCATTATGCTAATGATAGCCATGCCTCTGGCGTGTGTTGATGAAAAAAAGATGACAGAAGTGAATAACAGCCAGACAAGGGTTTTCCAGAGGGAAGAGACATCCAAGGAGCCTAGAACAGGCAGTAGCTTGGGATATTGGAGGAATATAAAAAGTCCAGGATGGCTAGAGTGGGGACCCATCAGAAAGTGATGAGGGAGGAGACAGGAAAGGATGTGAGGGCCAGGTGTGTAAAGGCTTGGAGACAAAGACGAGGCATTTGGAGTTTATTCTAAGGAAGACAGGAAACCACTGGAGGATTGGAGGGTTATAAATGGGAGGAGCCATAATTATTGCCCCAAATCAAAAATCTCCAAGTGGAGCTGGACATCCAGTTTGGGAGGAACGTGTCAGGAGCCTGGTTTTAAATCTTCCATGCAGAGCGACTGGAATGACATATTCCCTACATACTGCACCTTCAGTGAAACTAGGAGACAGAAATAATTCAGATACTGCTTTATGTATGCGAGGCTAAACATACCAGAAGCAGGACAGGAATGTACAGCAGTGAGGCAGGTGTAGAGGGGAAGGATCGGTTATGCAGCATTTTCCAATGACAGAAAACTCAAGTCAAACCAGTATTCATGGCAGGAGGAAGGACCCCACCCACCTACCACCACCCACCCCACAGTGTGTTCTGTTAACAGAACAAAAAGGCACGACCTGAGTACTGAGGACCACAGAAGCATCACTTCAGAAAGTAATTTCAAAAAGCTCAAGGCTGGGGCCGGCCCGTGGCTCACTCGGGAGAGTGTGGTGCTGATAACACCAAGGCCCCGGGTTCGGATCCCACATAGGGATGGCTGGTTCGCTCACTGGCTGAGCGTGGTGCTGACAACACCAAGTCAAGGGCAGAAAACTCAAGTCAAACCAGTATTCATGGCAGGAGGAAGGACCCCACCCACCTACCACCACCCACCCCACAGTGTGTTCTGTTAACAGAACAAAAAGGCACGACCTGAGTACTGAGGACCACAGAAGCATCACTTCAGAAAGTAATTTCAAAAAGCTCAAGGCTGGGGCCGGCCCGTGGCTCACTCGGGAGAGTGTGGTGCTGATAACACCAAGGCCCCGGGTTCGGATCCCACATAGGGATGGCTGGTTCGCTCACTGGCTGAGCGTGGTGCTGACACCACCAAGTCAAGGGTTAAGATCCCCTTACCGGTCATCTTTAAAAAAAAAGAAAAAAAGCTCAAGGCTGGAGGTAGAAGTCTGTCCTTCCTGAAACAGGTCAAGAATTAGGAGTTGAAGAAGGTCTGGCAGCACAAAGTGTTGTATTTCATTGGGTCTAGATAGGATTTCATTGAGTCTGGGAAATGTTCTCTACTTTCAGAGATGCTAAAATGTAGGAAGATATATGGTTGACAGTGATCAGAGAATGCCATCAATGGCAAGACACATCTTAACTCCAGAGGTGTTAAAAAGTGAAGAAATGAGTGACTCACGGTGATGAAATAGTGTATCAGAGAAATGGTCACCATGGCCCTTGAGCTGAACAACAGATCTGGCCATCTGTGTTCACCCTTCCTAAGGACCTCTTTCCCCTCAGGATCCCCCTTCCAAAAGTTCATTCAGGAAACTGCAGCTCATTCAGACAATGTGAGAAATTGAAAAAGTGTCTACAATATCCATACAAAGATACTACAAGAAAAGGAAAGAAATTAAGAGAGGAGACAAATTTCATGGTACATGAAGAAAACTCACCTGAAATTTTCACCACAAAGCAAAAGACCATTGTAATCCAACATTTCAATGTAAAATTAAAAACGTAATGAAGCAAATGCAGGTAGAAAGAAAGAACACAAAGCAAACATACAAGCACCAGAAAAAAAGTGAAACAGGAAGTGGTAGAACTTAAGAAAGAAGCAGAAGAAAATGACAAAAGTATTTCAGAAATGAAGACAATGACAAGAAAGGAAGAGAATTACAAGGAGCACAGCCTGGAAATATTCACATTTCTAAAAGAAAAATAAAGGGCTGGCCCATAGCTCACTTAGGAGAGTGCGGTGCTGATAACACCAAGGCCACGGGTTTGGATCCCTATATAGGGATGGCCGGTTGGCTCACTTCAGAGAGCATGGTACTGACAACACCAAGTCAAGGGTTAAGATCCCCTTACCAGTCATCTTTTTAAAAAATAAAAATAAGGGTCGAGCCTGTGGCACACTCGGGAGAGTGCGGCGCTGGGAGCACAGCAACACTCCTGCCGCGGGTTTGGATCCTATATAGGACTGGCCAGTGCGCTCACTGGCTGAGCGCGGTGTGGGCGACACCACACCAAGGGTTGTGATCCCCTTACCGGTCACGAAAAAAGGACAAAAATAAATAAATAAATAAATAAATAAATAAGTAAATAAATAAAAATAATAAATAGGAGGGTGTATATAAAATAATACAGAAACACTTTTAAGTGGAGCATGAGTAGTAAATGAAGTAATTATGGATTAGAAATTAGACTCCCCCACTCCACTCTACCTCCAAACCAGCAGATTCAGTAGGTATAACAACGTGGTCACGGAAGACTTAGGGTTTCTACCACCCCACCTTTCTGTTAGGATCTACTTGGGAGCAAAAAGACAGGTGCTGGGTAAGGTTTTACCGAAAGGATTTTCTGCAACTGTTGGTCATTTTCAACCAGCAAGACGTTCACCTTGGCATTAGTGATGACATATTGACAAGCCTTGGCAGAGTTGGTGGCATAAATACCAACACAAAGGCCCCTGGGAAAAGAAACACATTTATTTGTGTGTCCATACACAACTTAAGGTGCAAATGGCCTGCAAGATTGGGAGAGAGGGAAGGTTTGCAGGCAAGTTTTGAGTTTGCAGCCTTGTCCTCAGCTTCTCTTCCTCCCCAACCTAATAATGATGAAAATGACAAAAATGACGATGTTGAAAGTGGCCAGCTCCTATGATGTCATTATGACAACAGGTCATGGAACACTTACAGCATCCTATTTTTATAGATGAGGAAAACCAGGGTGAGGACAGTGAAGTTGCTTGTTCAAGGTTACACACCAAGTAACTGACAGACCTGGGATTTGAACCAATCCCTTGTCCCTGACTCAGCCACCTGTTTCCTTCATTCACAACCTTTTGTTCTTGCTCTTAACTATGCTGGATGCATCCTATTGTGGCTTTAATTTTTATTTTCCAATGACTAATGACATTGAGCATCTTTACAATTGGCTACTTCCCTTTGTGACATTTCTGTTCAAGTCTTTTGCCCCTTAAAATATTTTTCACCTTTTTATTACTGAGTTATAGAATTTTTTTGTATATTCAGAATATCAGTTCTCTGTCAGATTCAAGTTTTGTGAATATTTTCACCAAGCAAGCAATTTGTCTGTTCATTTTCTTGTTGGTGTCTTTTGAGAAGCAGAAGTTTTTAATGTTAATGAAGTCCCATCTGTCAACTTTTTCTTTCATGTTTTTTGATTTCTGTGTCTTATCTAAGAAATCTTTGGGTACTTCCAGGTTGTAAAGATATTCTCCTGTGTTTTCTTTTTCTAAAAGCTTTAGAATTTGACTTTTATGATTAGGTCTATATCTCAATTTAATTTTTTTGTATGGTGTGAGGTAGGGATCAAGACTATTTTTTTTTTTTTTTACATATGGATATCTAATTTGTCCCAACACCATTGGATTAGTTTGGTGCCTTCATCGAAGGCACATGTATGTGTGGATCTGTTTCTGGGTTCTCTTCTCTGTTGATCTAATTGTTATACTTTTAATATGGTGGGGAATTATGCAGGTTATGATTACATGAAATTGTTATATTCATCACCATTTATGATCACATACTGTTTGCTAGGCACTGTGCTAAGGGCTTAATAAGCACCATCTCACTGAGTCTTCATAATAGCCATGTGAGGCAAGGAGGTATGTTGCTATCAGGTTCATTTATACAGATGATGAAATAGCAGAAGACCCCCCAAATATTTTTTTTAAAGATGACCGGTAAGGGGATCTTAACCCTTGGCTTGGTGTTGTCAGCACCACGCTCAGCCAGTAAGTGAACCAGCCATCCCTATATAGGATCTGAACCCATGGCCTTGGTGTTATCAGCACCATACTCTCCCGAGCGAGCCACGGGCCAGCCCTAGAAGACCCAAAATTTGAACTCAGGTCTGATCTGACATTACAGCCCAGCCACAGCACCACACTGCCTGACCATTCAGTCCTGAAAGGGGGATAAATATCTTTATTAAAGTTTATTACAACTCACTGTAAGGCAGGGGTAATATATGCTCATACAAAATTTGGAAAATAGAAAATAACATGTTAGAGTGCCCTTAGTCTTGATGCTCACATATGTTCAATATGAACTTTAGTTTAGGTCTCAAGGTCTTTTCTCAATCACCGAGTGATTCTGGGGAAGCCACTTAACCTCTCTAGGCCTTACATTAGCATCACCATTATTATTACTGGGGATAATAATAGTGCCTACTGCATAGGGCTTCTGTGAGCAGTCAGTGAAATAACGTGGGTAAGGGACTGGCAGGTAATTATTGGTTTCTTATAGTTACCATTTTTAATTTTAAGTATATTTGTATATATAAAGTGTATAAATATTTTGATACCTTCTTTATCGATTCTTACAACACGGAAAAAGCTTAAAATGTGCTCTTCGGGGCCATTATTTCAAAATATTGCCCCATTTTTCATCCAGGAGGCATCCCATGGTTCTATCCCCAGTTGCTGGACACTTAGGTTGTTCCAAATTTTTGCCATCACTAATAACACTTGCAAGAAACATCTTTGCACATAAGCCTTATATTCATGTTTCGGTTTTGTTTCTTTAAGTAAAATTCCCAAAATGAAGAATTACCAGTTCAAAAGGAAGTCAGGGGGTTGGCCAATTAGCTCAGTTGGTTAGAACATGGTGTTGGAACACCACAGTCAAGGGTTCGGATCCCTGTTCCAGCCAGCCACCAACCCCAGCCCACCTCCGAAAAAAAAAAAAAAAAGGAAATCAGCATTTTATTTTTACTGTTATTTTTCATGATTAAGTCTTACATAATCACTGTAAGAAAGTGATTGTTTCCTGTAATTCACCTGCCCAAATTAGCAACTGTTAACATTTTGATAAATATTCCTAATTATTTTTTCTATCTATATATGAATATAGAAACAAAAACAAGATCTTAGTGTACCTACTAGTTTGCAATTTGCTTTTTTCAATTAACACAAAAATGAGCATTTTAAAGTCCATGGACATCTCTTGCCTGGCTGCTACCCCAGAAGGTTGTACCAGTTTGCACTGCCGCCAGCTGTGTATCAGAGAAAATCTGCCAGCGTTCTCGAGGTAGTACACCTCATAAAAAGAGCTCTTATAAAGCAACTAATAACAACAACAAAAAAAACACCAATAGAAAAAATGGGCAAATTAGGAAAGGCAAATACAAAAATGCTCAACTCTTGTAGTGAAAGGAGTGTGAATAAAAATAAGATTTACATTTTATTTTTGGCCTAAATATGGACAAACACTAGTCTCCAAGCAACTCTGGGGACCCCCACGGACCCACCTGGCCAGCCTAAGAATCACCCTTTTTAAGATATATTTTGGATATCTCCAAATGTCAGCCCAAGCTGGGCCACATGGCAATTTAATAAAGGTACTTTGTGAACTCAAGGTTTTAACTGCTCATACCCAACAGGTGAGATATTTTGAAAGTATCTTGAAGAGACACTCACACGTGTGAAAAAAGATATATGGACTTTACATAGAGATCAGCAACATTCAGGTTGTAATAGTTCTTTGTAGTAGAAAAACCTAAGTTGCCACAGCTGGTCACACGTCAGTACTATGTTCCTGAATGTACATCGATAAAGTGCTGGCTAAATAAATTATAGTATGTCAAATGATACGATATTTCACTACTGGAAAAAAAAGTGTTGGTATGATAAATATTTCAAGTGAAGGAAAAAAAGAACAGGTAAGAGAACCATGTCTAATATGAACCTAGTTTTAAAAGGTCGTACATGTGCTGTTTACATGTATTCCTATGTATACATATGTGCGCTTACATACGCATAGAAAATGTCTGGGAAGAAAAACAAACTGTTCATTTTGGTTATTTCTTGGAAGACGGATTGGGAATCAGAGGAGTAAATAAGCTTCTGTGTTTGTTTTTCTACCACAAACATGTAAACCAGAGCTTCTCATCTGGGGTGATTTTGTCGCCCAGGAGACATTCAGCAACATCTGACGGCATTTGTGACTGTGGGAGGGGAACTCCTAGCATGGAGTGGGTGGAGGCCAGGGACGCTGCTCAACACCCTACAATGAACAGGGCAGCCCCATCACAGAGAATGATTCATCCCCAAATGTTTACAGTGCCAATGTTGAGAAATCTTGTGCTAATTTTTTGGAAAAAAATTGAATTGATCCCTGGCTCAAACTACACAATAAAATAAACTCCTGAAGGGTCAGATGGTGTAAACCAGGGCTACCCCAGCTTCTGGGATTTACCTCCTCTCTCTCCCCACTCAGTGCATGGATTTAAATGTGTTCGGGCTCCTGGGACATCAGTAGGGCAGGTGATTATGGGACGAAGAGTCTCTGGGAAGTCAGTGGAATCCTCCTAACACAAGGGGTGGTTTTGCCCCCCATGGGACACTCGGCAATGTCTGGGGACATCTGTGGTTGTCACAACTGGAAGTTGTGCCTGGCATGGGGTGGGAGGATGCCAGGGATGCTGGTCGACACCTGCAGTTCCCAAAACAGCCCCAGTGCAGAGAATGATTTGGCTCCAAATGCCCACAGTACCAAGGGTGAGAAACCCCAAAGATGACTGATCTTTTTATTTTAGGGGTCATTTTCAGGCTTAAACACTGCACATCGTGACTTCACATGGACTTTCACTTGACTTCAAAACATTTACGACAGGAAAGTCCCACCAGTATTGTAGCATCTCAATCAGACAATCCTCATTTATTCAAATATTTACTGAGAAATGTGGTAAAACAGATCCCAGAGGTGAACAAAATACAGTCCTTGCCCATGGGAAGCTTAATGTCAAGGAACCCCAGCCCTTCCCTAATTCCCAGCTATAACCCGACGAGTTCCCTCTTTTTTATGTGTGGGTTTTTAGAGCCTGAGTTTGAGTGCAGGCCCTGTTAAAGTTCTGCAGCTGAAGGGGAAAAAAAAAAGTCTAAAGCCTCTGGTCTAATGAATGTAATTACATATGACCCACAATCAGAACGATTTACTTGTGTGTCTCTCTTGCCTGCTAACCTGGAGCCCCATCTGGAATTCCTGTTTGCATCTCAGCCTGAACCGGCCCAGGGATGCTCACCATGAACCAAGCCAGTGGCCTTACCCTGCTAAGATGGTGCCGAGAGCAGCAACAAACCACTCGACAGAGTTAAACCCCAGGATACCAACTCCATGGAAACGCTCCAAGCCCAGCTGGAAGGAAAAAACAAACAGACAAACATAAAATAGAAACATGGAGATGTTTTCACTTCTGGTCGCGATCTGATCATTGGGATGTGTGAGAATAGACTCAAAAGTCGTCACAGGGGAGCAAGAAGGGGCGGGAAAGGGGAGAAGACAGTGTTGAACCAAAAATCTGGGACGTGATATTTTTGTAACCATGGTAGGCTTGTTTGCCTCCTTCAACATAACATTCCATTTATTTATTTTTATTCATTTTATTTTTTATTGTGGTTAAAATATATATAACATAAAATTTACCCTCTTAACCATTTTTAAGTATACAGTTCTGTGGCATTAAGCACATTCACACTGTGTGCAGCCATCTCCACCATCATCTACAGAACTTTCTCATCTTCCCAAACTGAAACTCTGTCCCCATTGAACACTCACTCCCATCCCTCTCCCCACCCCTGGCACCCCCCATTCTACTTTCTGTCTCTGTGGATCTGACGACTCTAGGGACTGGCATTAAGCACATTCACACTGTGTGCAACCATCTCCACCATCATCTCCAGAACTTTCTCATCTTCCCAAACTGAAACTCTGTCCCCATTGAACACTCACTCCCATCCCCCTCCCCACCCCTGGCACCCCCCATTCTACTTTCTGTCTCTGTGGATCTGACGACTCTAGGGATCTCCTATGAGTGGGATCACACAATATTTGTCTTATGCGTCTGGCTTATTTCACTCAGCATAATGTCCTCAGGGTCCACTCATGTTGTAGCACATGTCAGAACTTCATTCCTCTTTAAGGATGACAATATTTCACTGTATGGATGGACCATATTTTGTTTATCCATTCATCTGTCAATGGACACTCGGGTTGCTTCCCCATTTTGGTTATTATAAATAATGCTGCTATGAACATGAGTGTACAAATATCTCTTCTTGTNTCTTTAAGGATGACAATATTTCACTGTATGGATGGACCATATTTTGTTTATCCATTCATCTGTCAATGGACACTCGGGTTGCTTCCCCATTTTGGTTATTATAAATAATGCTGCTATGAACATGAGTGTACAAATATCTCTTCTTGTTCCTGCCTTAAAATATTTGGGGTATATACCTAGAAGCGGAATTGCTAAATCATATGATTGCTCTGTGTCTATTTTTTGAGGAATGGCTGTAATGTCTTTCACAGGGTCCCAACCATTTTATATCCCACCAACAGTGTACGAGGGTTTTAATTTCTCCACATTCTCCTCGACGCTTACTATTCCCTGTTTTTTTCAAATAATAGCTATCCTAATGGGTTTGAATTTATTTTTATTTTTAGTAACAAAAGTACTCAAGGAGTGATATCATAGAGTGGTAATAAATAGCACATTTAAAGGTGCAGCCTTGTTCTGAATGTAGTTGATAATAAACCAAGAAACTTGGATCCCTTGGGGGAGACCCTCCTTCGTTCTGGGTACCT
>NW_007727355.1:424500-430842 GCF_000696425.1 Galeopterus variegatus
GACACCGAGGGTTGCGATCCCATTACCGGTCATGAAAAAAGACAAAAAGGAAAAAAAAAAGATACTGGTGGGGACTGCAGTCTCTTCTAAGCTTGGGATCCTCTTCTACACTCATGGATTGTTTGCAGAATTAATTTCTTTGTGGTTGAATGACTGAGGTCCCCTTTTTCTTGCTAACTCTCATCTGGGGACTGTCTTCAACTCCTAGCATCTTCCTGCAGTTCTCTGCCACAAGTTTCTCTCCTCTTGGCAGTTTTCTTCAAGACCAGGAGGAGAATCTCTTTTAATGGTTTGCCTGATTAAGTCAGACCCACCCAGAACATTTGTCCTTTTGACTAATTCAAAGTCAACTGATTAAGGACCTTAATTACATCTGCAAGCTCTGTTTACAATAGCCAAGATATGGAACCAACCTAAATGTCCATTGACAGGCGACTGGATGAGGAAAATGTGGTATATATACATAATAGAATACTACTCAGCCATAAAAAAGGATTAAATTCTACCATTTGCAACAACATGGATGAGCTTGGAGAAAATTATGTTAAGTGAAATAAGCCAGGCACAGAAAGAGACATACCACATGTCCTCACTCATAAGTGGGAGCTAAGAAAGGAAGAAAGAAAGAGGAAAAAACAACAATCACAATAATACATTGAACTTTCAGAAGAAGAGAATGGAACTGTGGTTACTAGAGGTGGGAAAGGGGGAGAAATTGGTTAATGGACATTAAAAATGATTACGTTTTTCAGTGATGAGTATACTAATTATCCTGATTTGATCATCACATGTTGTACACACAAAAATATCAATGTCAGCCCTGTACCCCACAAATATGTATAATCAATGATGTTTCAATTTTAAAAAGAAAGAAAAAAATTACATTTGCAAAATCCTTTTACCTTTGCCATCACAGGAGGAAAATTCCAACATGTTCAAGTCCTGCCCATACTCCAGGGGGAGAGATTATACATACAGTGTAAAACTCCCAGGGGTTGGGAATCTTTGGGATCTTCTTAGAATTCAGCCTAAAATGCCTATCAAATTGGCTATTAACATTTTCAATACTACAACATTGGCAAGACGATAAGTAAACAAACTCATACATTGTGAGTAGGATATAAAGACGGCTTTGTAAGAATTTGTTGTACAAAGACTCACTGTGGCACTGTTTGTGGTAGCAAAAGGCTAGAAACAACTTAAATGCCCATCAGTAGGGGCTGGTGAAGTCAGTTCTGTTACATAAGTCATGTGTCGCTTACCATCGGGGATACGGTCAGAGAAAAGCATCATTAGGTGATTTCGTCACTGTGTGAGCATCACAGAGTATATTTACACAGACCTTGATGGTATAGCCTACTACACACTTAGACTATATAGGATAGCCATCATAGTCTTATGGGACCACCCACATGCAGTCCACCATTGACCAAAATGTCATTTCGCAGTGCGTGATGTACATAATCCCCTACCATGTTGTATCAGGGTTGGTCTGTGTAACCAATGGAAGAAGTGATTCGATGGCATTTCTGAGTTTAGGTTATAGATGATACTGTGGCTCCCATCTTGTTCATTCTTTCTTTTGGATCGTTCATTCAGGGGAAACTGGCTACCACATTGTGAGGACAGTCAAGAAATCCTATGGAGAAGGCTGCAGAGCAAGGAACTGAGGCCCCCTGCCAACAGCCAACCATATAAGTAAGCTTGGAAGTGGACCCTCCAGCCCCAGTTAAGCCTTCAGATGAGGCTACCTCGGCCCACAGATTGACTGAAACCTGAGGAAAGACCCTGAGCCAGAACCACACAGTTAAGCTGCTCCTGGATTCCTGACCCACCGAAATTGTGACATAATAAATATTTATCATTTTAAGGCACTATGTTTGGGGATAATTTGTTATGCAGCAGTAACTAACTAATACATAGAGATAGAAAAGAGATACACAGACATACAAAAAAGTAGAAATGGTGGCAGCCTCCACAGAGGGGATCTAGGTCGCTGAGGATTAAGGATTAAAAGGAAAATTTTCACCAATTAACCTTTGTATCTTCTGGTGCCTTGTGTATTTTGTACCATGTGTATGTATGTGTGCTACCTATTCTGAATGGATGATTGGATACATAAAAATAAATGGATGAATGATGCATTTACCTTGATCAAAGCTCTTGCAGCCTTCCGACAAGCCTCATAGTATTGACTGAAATTCAGAATTTCCCATGTTTTGCCATTCTTTGATGCAAGGGCTGGATAAGGCCCAAATCGCTTGACTGACTCTTGAAAAACTTCAGGGATGGTCATCGGGGCATCACAGCCTGGTCCGTGTTTTGACAGCCTCAGAAGGACTTCTCCATTTCGATGGATGGTCCACAGCTTGGGAGCAACTGCAAACAGTCACCAGGGTTGAGTGGCAAATGTTTTTATATATTCAGTAACTTTGGGAGTGGGAATGGTGGCCTTTTTAGACCTAAGGTGCTAAACGTCGAATTAGTCCCACTCTTCAGGTAAAGTTACATGGTCAATGCTGGTCTAAGCATTTTTTTCATCATTTATTTATCTTTCATTATCCCTCTCAACAATTTATTGTAAAGCTTTTCAAGCATATGAGAAAGTTGGAAAAATTGTATAGCAAACCCCCTCTTACCACCTAGATTCTACAACTGCCAGCATTTTGCTATACAGTCATGCATCACTTAATGACAGGGATACATCCTGAGAAATGCATTGTTAGTTGATTTTGCTATTGTGTAAACATTTTGTGGAGTGTACTTACACAGACCTAGATAGTATAGCCTACTACACACCTCCAGCTCCATTATAATCTTACAGGACCATCCTTGTGTAAGGGGTCGTCGTTGACAGAAACATCGTGACTGTATTTTCTATCCAGCCCTCCTTCTACTTATCCATCTCTGGCTCCACTTTTTTTGTGTGTGATGCATTTCAAGTAAGCTGCAGCCATCCATTCATTTCACCCTTAAACACCTTCATGTATGAGTCATTAACTAGCGTTCCCTAGTATTGATGGGGATTTTTTTTAAAGGTAAAATTTACATTCGGTGCACTACTGCATGTAAATGTGATTGGCTTTGGCCAGTTAAACATATGAAGTGACCGATGTGTGTTACTCCCCAGTAGTAGATTTAAGAGCCAGTGGGTGATTCGCCATGCTCCATTCTCCTGCTACAAACATGGCAAAAGCACATGTCAAGAAGGACCCTCCAGCCCAATACACAACATGAGCAAGAAACAAGCTTGTGTTGTATCAAGCCATTGAGGTTTGGGGGTTGTATGTCGCCCAGCATCACCCAGACCAGCTGAATGGAACTAGCCAAGGGAGCAGCTCAAAGCCAGTCCTGTGACTCTATATCCATCACTTCCTTTGAGGGTGAGAAAGGGTTGATGCCCATAAAGAAGAGAAGAGGGTTTCCTCTGGAGAGAGTTGTTGGTTTGCTGTGTGTTGCTCCTCCTGCTCCCCAGCTATGGGCCAAGTGACAGAAGATTCTAGAGACCCTCTTGGGAACTGGGTGTGTGATCTTGAGTTTGTCCAACTGAATCTGGTCTACTGGAGAAGGGGTGGCTGAAAATGGCAGCATAGACAGCTGCGTTGGGAGAAGTTGCATGTCTACCTACTATGGGACACAATTTTCTCCCCTTGACTGGACATGGACCTCATGGGTGAGCTCTTAAAGGCTGTTGGCTGGAGGCCAGGAGAAAGACTGAAGACGTGTACTGAGATGGCCATGAATGCACACTGGAGAAAGAGGCCTGGCCGATGTATTAGATTCCTGCAGCTGCTGTAACACAGGGCCACAGAGTGGGTGGCTGAAGCAATGGAAATTCATTCTCTCTCAGTTCTGGAGACCAAATGTCTGAATCAAGGTGTTGGCAGGGTTGGTTCCTTCTGAGGCCATGAGGGAGAATCTGTTCCAGGCCTCTCCCCCAGCTTCTGGTGGTTTCTGGCAATCCTTGGCGTTCCTTGGTTTAGAGAAGCATTGCCTGGATCTCTGTCTCCATCATCACATGGCATTCTCCCTGCACACGTCTGCCTCTGTGTCCAGATTTTTCTTTTTTATGAGGACACCAGTTATATTGGCTTAGGACCCATCCTAATAACCTCATGTCAACTAATCACATCTGCAACGACCCAATTTCCAAATAAGGTCATATTCTGAGGTCCTAGGGGTGAGGACTTCCACATATGAATCTGGGGGCAGGGACACAATTCAACCCTTGACAACCTACGTCAAGGGAAGGCTAGTTCACAGGGGTCACCCCCATTCTTCCCCGAGGAGAGTCAGCACTGGCAGTCGGCCACCAGCTCATAACAAAACTACCTCGGGTGGGGATGGGGTGAAGCCAGAAGAACATCTAGGAACCCAAGAGCTGCTCATCCTGCCTCCCCACCCCCTCGGGGCTTCCAGCCCGAAGCATGGGGGAGGGGAGAAACTTTAACTTGGACAAAAATGTGGAGGGTCTTACCTGCATATTGGTGGGATATTTTAATGACTATAGCGGGTTGAATAGTGTCTCCCCGCCACAAAAAGATTCATGTTCGCCCCGAATTTCAGAATGTGACCTTATTTGGAAATAGGGTCTTTGCAGGAGGATTTAGTTAAGGATCTTGAGGTGAGATCATCCTGGATTTAGGGTGGTCCCTAAATCCAATGACCAGTGTTCCTTAGAAGAAAAAGAGAGAACACAGAAAAGCAGAGAAGACAACCATGTGGTGACAGAAGCAGGGACTGGAGTGATGACCCTATAAGCCAAGGAAAGCCAGGGATTACCAGCAGCCACCAGAAGCTGGGAGAGAAGCCTGAGACAGATTCTCCCTCAGAGACTCCAGAAGGAACCAACCCTGCCGATGCCTTGATCTCAGACTTCAGAACTGTGAGACAATACATTCCTGTTGTTTCAACCACCCAGTCTGTGGCACTTTGTTACGGCAGCCCCAGGAAACAAACACAATGACCAACATGAGTTTCTGAACATTATTACCACCTGAGAGTGACTTTACAAGTTAATGTTCTCACCAACACTTTTATCTACTTTGAAAAGTGCAGGTGTGAAGGAGAACAAATCTGCTTTACAATCTCATGATTCTCCTTGAGTTTAGTTGTGGCTGTAAAATGATTATGGTATAAAGATCATTATTATGATCATAACTGTGCCGTGAATACGTACATGAATAGTTCCTGGGTGCTTTATCCACACGGGCTCACCACCCTGACATGGAGATGCTATTATCAATGCTCCCATGGTGAGGATATACAAACGATGCTTTCAAAGAGCAAGGGACTTGCCCAGTGTCACACCACAAGTAGAGCTAGTCTGAATTAAGTGGCCCAGCTCCACAATGTCAACCACTGGCTCGTGCTACTTCCTCCCCCATCAGGAGTAAAAAATAGGCTCCAACAGGGTCAGGCACTCTCAGGCAAGACCAGAGGCTCCAGCAAAGAATGGCTGGGTCCTTACACTCTAGGTCCGGATTCCTTTACAAAGAGCCTTTGTGGAATCAAAGAGCCTCTCTCTCTCCCATATGCTCTCTAAGGCACCATACCTTGCATTTCATGCACGTCTACTTCAAGATCCTTAGTGTCCTCTTCTTGAGTCATTGTGGTTTCAGCCCTTCCAGGCCTGCAGGAATCCTTCTTTACAGTACTGCAAGGCAAAAAGTGGGGAACTTAGGAAGACTAGCAAAGGGGCTGCGCGTCCAAGGCCAACTCCCATCGACTAGTCATGTCTGCCTAGAATCCTGGGATCACTGAGTCATGCCTGTTCTGGGCTAGAAGGGGAAAAGAGAGTTCTGTATGCCAGATAATAGAGCGTTTGCAAAATCTAGAGGGTACTTAATCTGTGAGTTTCCAGAAGAGTCTCTTAAATGGTTAGAATATAAGGGTTAGGTCTACATATAACCCTGTGGATGAGAAAACGTTTAAGTCTGTCTCCCAAGGGAAAGGAACTCCAACAAGACCAAACATTTATCTGTTCTAGTTGGCTTGCCTTAAAGACAGCATAACATGAAAAATCAAAGGGCATAAAGAAAAATCAGGCTAAATCTTGCTACATAAAGAAATGTGAAATTTTCTACATAGCAAAGAATAGCATAAACATAATCAAAAGATCAACAACAAATAGGGAAAAAATATGAGCAACACATCTGATAGAGAAAGGCTTGAGTTCCTTAATATGTAAAGAGCTCTGTTGAATCAATAGGGAAAAGACCAAAACCCAATGAGAAAGTGGGCAAAGGACATGAATAGATAATTCTCCAAAAACTAAATGACTTTTTTTTTCCTTTTTGTCTTTTTTACTGACCGGTAACGGGATTGCAACCCTCGGTGTTG
>NW_007727355.1:431084-439013 GCF_000696425.1 Galeopterus variegatus
GAAAAGACCAAAACCCAATGAGAAAGTGGGCAAAGGACATGAATAGATAATTCTCCAAAAACTAAATGACTTTTTTTTCCCTTTTTGTCTTTTTTACTGACCGGTAACGGGATTGCAACCCTCGGTGTTGCGCCCGCACCTCGCTCAGCCAGTGAGCGGGAACCAGTCTCCACATGGGATCCGAACCCTCAGCAGGAGCGCCGTCGCGCTCCCAAGCGGCACACTCTCCAGTGTGCCACCGGGCCGGCCCCTAAATGACTTTTAAAAACAGGAAAACTTGCTCAATTTTAGTCATGTGAGAAATACATTAAAAATATTATGATGCAATTTTCATCAGATTAAGTAAGATTGAAAAGTTGAAAATACCTTATCTTAGTGAGGATGTGGGGAAACAGGCACTCTCACACATTGTGGTAAAAATTGATGCAATCTCTTTGGAAGATATTTGTCAGCAAGCAGACTTAAGATTCCATAGTCTTTAACCCATCTGTAGGGAACAGGATTTTTGGCTATCTGGGGCCCTTGCACACTCGTTGACTGGAATCTTTACTGTTTGAGGAATTTTGTGCATGATGAGGGACAACCACCATTGCTTAAGCTTGTTTGATTCTCCATGTGCTAATCCTGATATCTGTTATACAACATTCTTCTTAACATTTGCATAGCGTAAACTAAGAGTTATTGTTATGAACCAAACTGTGTTCCCCTATATGTATGTTGAAGTCCTATCCCCTGATGTAACTGTATTTGGAGACAGAGCCTTTAATAAGGTAGTTAAGGTTAAATGAGGCCATCAGAGTGGGTCCCTAATCCGATAGCACCAGTGTCCTTATAAGAAGAAGAAGAGACACCAGAGTTCTCTCTCTTTCTTCTCTCTGTCTCTCTCTCCCTTCCTCCCTTCTATGAGAGGACACATGGGGAAGACTGCCATTTGCAAGCCTGAAGAGGCCTCACCAGGAACCAACCCCGATCTTGGATTCCTGGCCTCCAGAACTGTGAGAAAACAAATTTCTGTTAAGCTATCCAGACTGTGGTATTTTATGGCAACCCTAGCTGACTAACATGGTTCTGTAAATATTTAGAAGAATGTTGTTTAATGAGCTTATGAGTTTAACTAATCAAAATTTTCCAAATAGTTGAACATTGGCCATACACATTTATTTAATCAAATTCCTCTAAATGTTTCATTAGAATCACAAATCCAATTTATCAATTTGTTCCAACCAAAAACATCTTTAGACATTGCCAAGTGTCCCCTGCAGTGGATGGGGTGGAGGTGGCAAATTGTTGGTCAACATTGATTGAAACTGATTTTCCAGTGGTTTTCAGGGAGAAAGATTGTGTTTGTTTGTTCCTGATCAACAGTGTACTTGACACAAGAATCAAGAAGTTGTTCTGAATTATAGATTTGCAGTAATGTTTTACAGACTCTAAATTTTTCTAACACAGTGGTCAATGACCTAACAATTAGTACTCTGGTGAATGAAGCCCCATAATGTGCATGCAGTTCTATACTAGCAAAAACAAGATTTGTATTTCAGTGAAAACAGGTAGCTAAAAAGGCACATGAAGAAATGAACTCGAATGCCTCTCCATGGAGTCTATACACGCAGAGTAGATCAATCCACGGAACAAAGCTAGCGACCAAACACAATCAATCCAGATGATGCTACAAAAATGCATGGAAAGCCACGCACAAAGCGTGAGTCCAAAGAATAAATTAGAGGAAAGTCCAAGGTCTCCCTGGCCCACTTTCTTCATGATTGTCCCAAACTGGAAACAACCCAAATGACCTTTGGTAGGTAAATGGACAAAACATGGTACATCCATACAATGGAACGTGACAACAGAAAGGAATAAACTGTGGATACACACAAGTTGAATAGTGTTGCTGTGGGTTGAATGTACCTCCAGATTCACTGAAGCTTGAATGATGTCCCCCAAGGTTCCAGGTGTTAGAAACTTGTCCCCACTGTGACGGTGTTAAGAGGGTGGGAAGTCCTATTATGGTCATTGAAAGGTGGGGCCTTGAAGAGGTGATTAGATTGTGAGGACTGTGCCCAAGTAAATGGATTAATCCACAAATGACCTGATGGTGGTCACGGCATGGTTCTGAGGGCTTTAAAAGATGGAGTGAGGAATTAGCTCTCTCTGCTCCATTCTCACCATGTGACACCTGCTTTGCTGTGAAGAGTCACTCACCACCATCGAGGCTCTCACCAGGTGTGTTCCTTGGACTTTGGACTTCCCAGCCCCTGAAACTGTGTGCAATAAATATTGTTTCTTTATAAATCACCCAGTTCCAGGTATTTTGTTATAAGCAACAGAAACGGACTAATACAAGTGTCAAAGGGATTATGTTGAGTGAAAGAGGATAGACTCAAAAGGCTACATGCTTTATGATTCAATTTATGTCACTTTCTGGAAAAAGCATAGTGACAGAGGACAGATCAGTGGTTGCCAGGGGTGGGGGGAGAGAAGAGAGGTTGACTATGAAGAAGGAACATGAGAGAATTGGCAGGGGGCAGTGATGGAAACACATTATATCCTATGTTTTGTGGTTATGTGACTCGAATCATTTGTCAAGACTCATAGAACTGTACACCAGAAAAGCAAATTATACTGTATGTGAAAAGGGGGCACTATGCACCCAACTCGTATACCACCACCAAAAGTGAAATTTATAATAAAATATAAAAAATAATTAAAATGTTATAAAAGGTCTACATCACGCTAGGAACCATAATAAGCTATTTGGGGGGGTACTGAAAAGGGCATTTGGGAAGTGTCTATTTCCACAAAGGGTTAAATTGGGAATAGAAGTCCCACATCAGGACTAACCAAAACAGTCAGCCCCAGGTAAATTAGAAATACTAAAGAATTATTCACCCAACAGACATTTAAACTACAGGGGCTGGCCAGGTAGCTCACTCAGTTAGAGCTGGTGTTGGTAACACCAAGGTCAAGGGTTCAGATCCCTGCACCGGCCAGACACCAAAGGGAAAAAAAAAAAAAAGAAAGAAAAGAAAAAAACTCCATGCAAAAGATGTCCACTGCAGCATGTTTTGAACAGCAAAAAGCTGCAGATAATGCAAATATTCAGCAATAGGGGACTGGTGATATAAATAACGGAACCTCCATGTGGTAGAGTATTCTCAGGCTGTGTAAAACCACCAGGAATGTGCACCTATGTTTATAGCAGCGTTATTCACAACAGCCGACCCAAGTGTCCATAGAAGGATGAATGGGTAAACAAAATGTGGTCCATCCCTACCATGGAAGATGATTCAGCCTTAAAAAGGAGAAAATTCTGACACATGCTACAACACGAATGGACCTTTTGAGGACATGATGTTCAATGTAAGAAACCAGACACAAAGGACACATAGCATGTGATTCCATTTAGAAGAAATGTCCAGAATAGGCAAATCCATAAAAAGTTGGTTAGTGGTTGCCAGAGGTTAGATGAGGGGAGTGGGCAGTGACTGATTAATGAGTACAGGGTTTTCTTTTGGGGTGATGGAACCAAATAGAGGTGATGTTTTGGAACCAAATAGAGGTGATGATTGCACAACATTGTGAGTGTACTAAATGCCACCGAATCATCCACTTTAAAATGGTTAATTTCGTGTTATGGGAGTCTCACCTCCATTTAAAAAGATTGAGATTAGTAATGAGACAATAGAACATGGGGTTGTGATAGAGGATGCTGTAGTGGTCGGGGGCGGGGCCTCTCTGAGGAGGTGACATCTGAGTTGAGACTTCAAGTATGTGAAGTTCTGCTGGGGAGTGGTGGTCCAGGCAGAGGGAACCGCAGGTGCAAAGGCTGTGAGGCGGGAACCAGTTTGGCATGTTGAGGTACAGAAGTGTGCTGTGTGCCCAGCCTCTAGGGAGCAAGAAGCACATGGAAATGAAGAAATACAAAGACAGCCCCACGTGATGCCTCATCCCCTCAGGTCCTCAGCTCCAGCTACTTGGACCTTCCCCATTCCCCACACATTCCAAGTTCTTCCAGCCTCAGGGCCTTTGCACATGCTGTGTCTGCTACTTAAAACATGGTTCTCCCAATCTTCTTCTATCAATTCCTTCTTAAACTTCAACTTCTGCTAATGAGTCCATTCTTCAGGAGAGCATCCCCTGTTATCCCAGGCTGGGCCAGACACCTATACCTGCTTCATCCCACCCTCTGATTTTCCTTCATGGCACAACTTAAACTTTGTCATTAGATGTGTGCTTGTGTGACTGTCTTTTTGATCGTCATATCCTTAAAGCCTAGCACAGTGCCTGTCATATGAAAACGGCTCAACCAATATTAGCTAAGTGAATATATACCTAGATCTATTAGTTCAATAGACCCGTGGTTTTCAACCAGGTGCGATTCTGCCCCCCAGGTAACACTTGGTGTTGTCTGGAGACAGTTTTGGTTGTCACACATTGGGGGTGCTACTGGCATCCACTGGGTAGAAGCCAGAGATGCTACTAAACATCCTCCAACACACGGGATGTTCCCCACCCACTCACAATCAAGAACGATCCATCCCCAAATGTCAATACTGTCAACACGGAACAACACTGGACTAGACAGTGCAGTTACAATATGCACATAGCACACAATTAGAGTCTTTTCTATATACAGAAGTAGTACAGGTAGCTCTACAATTAGAGACATTTCACTGTATTCTTTGGGCTGGGAGGATCCCCATAAAACCAGCAAGCATTAAACTCTGGTTCATATAATACAATAAAACTCTGGTTCATACAGTAATAAAAGCAAATAACACATGGGTCTTCTTTACAGGCCAAGCGCTGTTCTCAAAGCTGTACATGCATGAGCTCATTTAATCTTCCCAAGAAGCTACAAAGTAGGGGCAGGCCCGGTGGTGCACTGGAGAGTGCGCCACTTGGGAGCGTGGCGGCGCTCCCGCCGAGGGTTTGGATCCCATGTGGAGACCGGTTCCCGCTCACTGGCTGAGCGCAGTGCGGGCGCAACACCAAGGGTTGCGATCCCATTGCCGGTCCCCGGTACGGGCGCGACACCGAGGGTTGCGATCCCTTTACTGGTCAGTAAAAAAGACAGAAAGGAAAAAAAAAAAGAAGCTACAAAGTAGACACTATTGTTATTACCATTTTACAGATAAGGAAACTGGAACACAACGAGGTTAGCTTGCCTGTGGTCATAGCATACCTCTTCCCCCTCGATCATGAGACCAGATCATCATTCACGAGCAGCTGGTAAGAGGAGATGATGTGATTCTTTGATGAAGCCAAAGTCAAACCCCAGCCATCTATTAAAAGAATCTTGACCAAATGAAGAATGTCTATTTGTCAAGACATCAGAAAGCAGAAAGTCAGGATGAGTCATCAAGATATTCGCCACACTTATATTCCCAGAAAGGATTAGTATCCAGAATATGGAAAGAGCTCCTCTGGATTAAAAAGACAAAGGTGAAGAACCCATAAGAAAATGGACCAAAAACATAAAAAGGTAGTTTACAAAATAGGAAACATGAATGGGCTATACTGCCAGGGCAAGATGCCCAAGCTCTTTGGTACTCAGGGAAATGCACAGTAAAACCATAACGAAATATTTTACTCCCAGTAGATATGCAAAAATTCATCTAGATGTTGGTGTCACCCACTACCAGTGGGAGCTAAAGATGGTACATCCAGTTTGGAAAATGGTGTGGTGTTAGCTGTTAATAGTAAACACGTGCGTAGCTCTGAGTCTCTCCCAGGTATATAACCAAGAGAAACTCTTGTATGTATGTCCCAGGAGATGTGAACAAGAATGCTTACAGCAGCACCGTTCATAAGAACCCCAAATTGGAAACAGCTCAAATGTCCATCATCAGGAGGATGGACAGNGTTGCGATCCCATTGCCGGTCCCCGGTACGGGCGCGACACCGAGGGTTGCGATCCCTTTACTGGTCAGTAAAAAAGACAGAAAGGAAAAAAAAAAAGAAGCTACAAAGTAGACACTATTGTTATTACCATTTTACAGATAAGGAAACTGGAACACAACGAGGTTAGCTTGCCTGTGGTCATAGCATACCTCTTCCCCCTCGATCATGAGACCAGATCATCATTCACGAGCAGCTGGTAAGAGGAGATGATGTGATTCTTTGATGAAGCCAAAGTCAAACCCCAGCCATCTATTAAAAGAATCTTGACCAAATGAAGAATGTCTATTTGTCAAGACATCAGAAAGCAGAAAGTCAGGATGAGTCATCAAGATATTCGCCACACTTATATCCCCAGAAAGGATTAGTATCCAGAATATGGAAAGAGTTCCTCTGGATTAAAAAGACAAAGGTGTGGGCCGGCTCTGTGGCTCACTCGGGAGAGTGCGGTGCTGATAACACCAAGGCCACGGGTTCGGATCCCATATAGGGATGGCCGGTTGCTCACTGGGTGAGCGTGGTGCTGACAACACCAAGTCAAGGGTTAAGATCCCCTTACCGGTCATCTTTTTAAAAAAATAAAAAATAAAAAATAAAAAGACAAAGGTGAAGAACCCATAAGAAAATTGACCAAAAACATAAAAAGGTAGTTTACAAAATAGGAAACATGAATGGGCTATAATGCCAGGGCAAGATGCCCAAGCTCTTTGGTACTCAGGGAAATGCACAGTAAAACCATAACGAAATATTTTACTCCCAGTAGATATGCAAAAATTCATCTAGATGTTGGTGTCACCCACTACCAGTGGGAGCTAAAGATGGTACATCCAGTTTGGAAAATGGTGTGGTGTTAGCTGTTAATAGTAAACACGTGCGTAGCTCTGAGTCTCTCCCAGGTATATAACCAAGAGAAACTCTTGTATGTATGTCCCAGGAGATGTGAACAAGAATGCTTACAGCAGCACCGTTCATAAGAACCCCAAATTGGAAACAGCTCAAATGTCCATCATCAGGAGGATGGACAGATCAATTGTGGAATACTACACAGTGACGAAAAGGAAAGAACATATACAATAACTTGAATGCACCTTGCCGTAACACTGATAAAGTAGCAGGTAGCAGTATGATTTTGTTTATATAAAGTTCACAAATAGCCAATTTTAACTAGTACTTGTTTAGGTGGTAACAGTATAAGGGAAAGTTCAGCAGGAAATTCAAGGAAGAGATTTCCTCTTGCAGGTGAGGGAAGAACATGAGATAAAAGTAGGATACACAGAGGACTCCTGAGTTATTAGTAATATGCTATTAAATAAGGTGAAGTAGGTACACAGACATTTGTTGCTCTTGGTTAAATTGTATAGATGTTTCCTGTGTCATTTTATATATATGATATGTTTTACAAGTTTAGATGACAATGTAGAGTTTATTGTAACAATGCAAAAATTGTTCAACATTAAAAATCTGTCAACATGAGTTACTGCATTTAAGGGGTGAAGAGTAAAAAACCATTTGATCTCCGCAAGATAACATTTGATGAAATAGCCATTTTTGATGAAAATCACTTAGAAAATAAGAAATTGAGACCATTTCCTTAACTTGATAAAGGATTTCTACCAGAAATACACAATACATATTATACTTAATAATAGCAACAAGATCACTAGAAATATTTCCATTAAGTCAAGAACAAGACAAAGTCATCTACTTCCACTGCTCCTATTCACATTGATCTGTAGGTTTTTAGCCAATGCAGTAAGATACAAAAAAGAAATGAGGAGGAATAAAGTTTGGAATCTAACAAAACTGTCATTTTGCAAACAACATGATTGACTACCAAGACTATCCAATCAGCTGAAAAACTACTAGAAATAAACAGTTCTGCAAGGTGGCTAGATAAAAGATCAATATCCAAAAATCAATAGCTTTCTTGTACTCTAGCAGCAAGCAGTTAGAAAATGCATGCCCCTCTCCCATACCACGGGCACCTGCCACTCTTCACAAGGTGTGATTCTGGCCATCACAACAAGG
>NW_007727355.1:439974-442020 GCF_000696425.1 Galeopterus variegatus
AAGTTTGGAATCTAACAAAACTGTCATTTTGCAAACAACATGATTGACTACCAAGACTATCTAATCAGCTGAAAAACTACTAGAAATAAACAGTTCTGCAAGGTGGCTAGATAAAAGATCAATATCCAAAAATCAATAGCTTTCCTGTACTCTAGCAGCAAGCAGTTAGAAAATGCATGCCCCTCTCCCATACCACGGGCACCTGCCACTCTTCACAAGGTGTGATTCTGGCCATCACAACAAGGCATTGAGAGACGAGACATCTGGATGCTCAGATGTTTTCTTCTACAAAGATAATAAACAGGTTTCCCCTCCTGGAAACCTGAATATGCGCTGTCACCCTCTAGATCCAGCCAAGATGAGGGTGGTGGTGGGAGGCAGGAAGGTGGACAGTTTCCCTCTTCAATAGGTCTTCTACCCCATCCAACCTTCCAGAACCTTCTGTTCCAGCCACCCCCTTGTGACATCACTGGCTGTCCCTGCCTCCCCACCTTGCTCCTGCCCCTGGAGGAAACTGCTTCTGGGGAAGGGGGATTGTTGTTCTCTTTTCACTCATCATTCATTCATTCATTCATTCATTCATTCTCACATACACACACTTTCTGTGTGTGTTCATGAGATTGTTATGGAGCCACAATCCTAATCCAGGTGTTGTGCTAGATGCTGAGAGTATAAAGGTGAGCAAAATCAGACAAGATCTGTTCAAGAAGACAGTGAGGAATCCTAGAATCATGCAAACACATGCAAAACTCACAATTGTGAAGAGAGACCCAAGGTATGTTGAGAGGGTTTGATCAAGCATCTGACCTAGGCAGGGAGTTCAGGAGAGGTTCCTTGAGCTGAGGTGTAAAGGGTGGATGGATGTTATCTCTTCTGTCACCACTTTCCATCACACTGTCTTGCTTTACATGTTTACAGTTGGCTTCCCTTTTCGCTGTCTGCTTTGCTCACTGCTCTATCCCCGGTTCCTAAACAGTGCCTGCCTGGTATACAGTAGGTGCTCAATAAATAAAGATGTATTAACTGAATATTCTGCTCTGCCAAGAGGAAAGGACAGAGAGAGCTCCATTGCCTCTGGGGACTTCTGGTGGTTGTTTCATGTCCACAGCTGACAAGTGTCCACTCTACAGAGCACCGAGGCAGCTGTGGCTGGGAGAGGCAGTGTCCCCCAGTGTCCATCCAGCCCTGCTTCCCCAGACCTCTCACCTGAACATAACGTTTCCCAGCTCCCTGATTGCCAAGTGTAGCCATGTGGGCAATAAGAGATAGGGGCCACCTCTGGGTCATGCCCATAAAGGAAAAAAAGGTGGCATCCTTTTTCCTAAGTGGAATGCTGGGATCATTAGCAGCCACCATGGACAGGACAGAAGCTGGAGGTGAAGAAGGCAGGAGGGGAGCAGCCACGGTCCTTAGGGAACAACTTTACTGGCTGAACCAATTTAACCGTTGAACCACTTTACTGGTTCTGGACAGGTGCATGCAACAGGAACACTCACACACACACTCGCATGCTCACACACACCCTCATTCAGACACACACTCACACGCACATGTACTCACACTCAAATGCACCTTCATATGAGCACACAATCACATACACACTCACATACACATACTCACAGGCACTCACACACAAACATGCTACCACAATCACACTCATTCACGCACTCAGACACACCATACACACACAAACTGGCATACATACATGCACTCACACACTTACACTCACAAACACAACACACACAATTACATACACATGCTCACACTCATATGCACTGACACACACACCCTCATAGAAACATGCAATTATATACACACGTACATTGTCACACACACTCGTGCATGACAATCACACATTGCTCAAACCCTCATACAGACACACAATTACACACACATACATGCATACACATATTCACACACATATGCACTCACACTTACACACCCTCATAGAGACATGCAGACTTACATACACTGTCACACACATATGCATGACAATCACACACTTGCATTGCTCAAACCCTCATACAGACACACAATTACATACAC
>NW_007727355.1:443317-445228 GCF_000696425.1 Galeopterus variegatus
AGGAGGTATAAAGTCCCAGTCCCCTCGCCCCAGCTCAGGACAATGTGGAGGGCCATCCCAGCTACAGAGCTTCCCCTACAGGCAGCCAAACTTCTTATTCTCTCTCTCTGTCCATTCCTGTTTCCTACCCTCCCACTGGTGCCCACCCCAAGGGGCACCCCCTAAATAAACCCTTTGCAAGCTCAGTTTCTCTCATCTGCTTCCCAATGAGCCCTGTGCACGCTACAAAGGCAGTCATTGTATGCCACTAAAATCCCTCAATTTAGCTTATCTTACCTTTTTCTTATCTGCCCCAGGTAAGATATAACATGGACTCTCATCCCCGCCCCCCCCCCCCCCGAGGACACTGAGCAGGTCACTCTCCCAGAGCTTTGGCTATTCACCTTTGACCATGACTGTCCTGCAGTCAGCCCCTTCCTTCCATAAGCTCTTCCTACACTCTGAGAAAGAGTCTCTCTGGCTAGTTGAGGATGCCTCTTCCTAGCCCTGGGAGGAAATTTATTCCAGACCATTGCTTACATTTAATTGAGCAGGGACAACAGAAGTGGTATTACACAGAGGTATCAGCTGCAGAAAGAGAAGCATTCATTTGGCGAAATCCATCTACCCCAGCCCAGCAGACCCCAGAAGACTCCCTTTCCCCCAGAGCCAAGGGCAGAATGAACTCAAGTCAAGGGCAACTCTGTAAAAGAATCAGGTGCCCATGCTAGAAATGGGGAGGGGTGACCCACTTGGCAGTGTGGTTCGCCTGTCTGTCCTGCATCCTTGCCTCTCTGGGCAGGAGGAAGTTGAACCTCAAGTACTCTGTGTGGGTTCCAGGACGTCCCTCTGGGGCACCCATTCTGACTCATGCAGCATCTTGTCTAACGGAGTAACATGAGTGAGAGCTCTCAGCCCACTTCCAGGACACCCCAGTAACCAACTCTCCTAGTAACTCAGGGTCTGCCCCCATCAAACACGCAGATGGACCCTGGTTTATGTGAAACCCTTGTCGGGTTACTCTGAAACGCACATGCACTTATTCCCACACCAGATGAGCTGTGTGCTTGCTGAGAGTGAGGTGTGTATTCTCAAACCCGATTCTGCCAGTTGTACTTTTTACTCTAATAACACAGTTTAATTAAGTATACCTACCAATGAAATATAAGGGCAAAGAGATCATGATTTCTAAGTCTCAAGGTCTAGCTGATAAAAAAAAATTGATGATTAGGCATGGATGCAATGACATATTATGTCTGGGAAAAAATTGGAAACCTACCCTGCCCAATACGGTGGCCACTAGCCTATAAGGGTGTCTAGATTTAAATTTTAATTAATTTAAATTAAATAGAATGTACAAATGTACACTTAAAAATGGTCAAGATGGTAAGTTCAATGTCTTGTGTATGTTGCCACAATTAAAAATAAAAATAAATTACATAAAATTTGAACTTCATTACCTCAATGACACTCATGTCTCAAAGGTCCAGTGTGGCTAGTGGCTGCCATATTGGGCAACACAGATGTGGAACATCTCCACCATCACAGAAAGTTCTAGATAGTACTGGTAGGGCAATTCTATACCTAGGATGTTCTACAAGAATCATTAAGCTCTTAGTACACTCTTTTGTGATTGAAAGCAATTCATTGTAGTCAAGAACATTAAAAGATAGAATAGTAACTTGACTATTAAAAAGTTGATAAAACTTATTCCCATATCCAATGGGTGAGTCACGTGAGGAGTTTCAACATTCCTCTTCTTCTGTCATCTTATTTCTTTTTTTTTTTTTTTTTGTCTTTCATCTTTTTCCGTGTCGGGCAACGGATCGCAACCCTCAGTGTTGTCCCCGTACCGGACCGGGGACCGGCAACGGGATCGCAACCCTCGGTGTTGCTCCCTGCACCTCGCTCAGCCAGTGAGCGGGAACCGGC
>NW_007727355.1:446174-451959 GCF_000696425.1 Galeopterus variegatus
GACCGGGGACCGGCAACGGGATCGCAACCCTCGGTGTTGCTCCCTGCACCTCGCTCAGCCAGTGAGCGGGAACCGGTCTGTATGTGGGATCCGAACCCTCGGGCGGGAGCGCCGCCGCGCTTCCCAAGCAGCGCACTATCCAGTGCGCCACCGGGCCGGCCCCTGTCATCTTATTTCTTAGGACAAATTCACTTTTCTCCAGATCCATACTTCTTGGTGCATCTATATCTGCAGACACTAGAATTGTAGAACTCCACCAATATTCGCGTCTTCATGACGGCTTTCTTCCAAGCCATTGCTGGAAATCTACGAATTCTTTCTTGGCTCCCTTCATCCTTGTGGCCTGATCTGCCAGTATTCCCTGATCACCACCACCTTCAGGATCGACCGTAAAGAACTTCTGGGACCTCTGCTCAGGTTTGGAGACTAGGAAGGTCTGTAGAAGTGACTCGCTGTGCTCTAAGGAAACCTGAAATCAGAAAATGCAGGTGCTGGTTTACACAAGAGAAATAAGAGGATCTCCGATCAGCAGATTCGTCTTTAAAGAGAAGGACTGTTACAGGGCGCAGGTCCAGCTGCCTGCCCCCTTTCAAAACCAAACCATCCAAAAGTCAAATTTGGGTGAAAATGGAAGTCAGCTTTTATTGAGGAATTCCTGTGACCCGAGGAGAGATGTGAGGCTAACCCATCACTCTGGTACATCTGAAGCAGAGTGACCAGACTAAAGACATNCCTAGCAAGTCTGCAGTTTCACACTGGCTGGAAAACAACTTTACATTCATGTAAATGATGTTATCTTGCCCCATAACCAAGGTTCAAAATATCAAATAACCGTGGGAAAGGAGGGAAGTCAGAGAAATGCATGCCAAGAAAAAAACTGTCCTTTTAAAATCTTTGAGAGTCCATGAGGTTTTAGGTCCCAGCATGGCTTCAGTCCTGCTCACTCCAACAGGACTTAGGGGCTACATGAAGTGTCTTCATGGAAAATGCGTATTATGAAAAAACTATGCATGGATCTCAATTTTTTTTTTTTTTGCACTTTTGGTTTTGTTGATTTTCTCTATTGTTTTTTAATTCCCTCTGTCATATATTTCTGTTGTAATTTTTGTTGTATCCTACTTATATTTGCTTTTGGTTTAGTTTGCTCTCTTTTTTTATTTTTTCTACTTTCTTAAGGTAAAAGTTTACTGATTTGAGACTGTTCTTATTTTTAATATAGGTGTTTACAAGTATAAATATTCCTCTAAGCATTGCATGAGCCTTGCATCCCATAAATTTTGATACGTTGTGCTTTGATTTTTATCTCAAAGTACTCTCTAATTTCCTTATGATTTTTCTTTTTACCCATTGTTTATTTAGGACAGTGTTGTTTAATTTCCATAGTTTTGTGAATTTTCTAAATTTCCTTCTGTTATTGTGATTAGAGAGAGTGTTGTTTAATTTCCACAGTTTTGTGAATTTTCTAAATTTCCTTCTGTTATTGTGATTAGAGAGCTTATTTTCCATGATCTTAGTCTTTTTAAATGTATCGACTTGTGTTATGGCAAATAAATAAATAAAAGAAGTCCAACACAGCTCTCTCTGGGCTAAATCAAGGTGTTGGCAGGGCTGTTTTTCTTCTGGTAGCTCTGGGGGAGAATCCATTCCTGTGCCTTCTCCAGTTTCTAGAGGGCACCCATATTCCTTGGCTTGTGGCCCCTTCCTCTGTCTTCAAAGCCAGCAATAGCTGGTTGAGTCTTTCTCATATTGCATGACTGCAGCCTTTGCTTCCATGGTCACATCTCCATCTCTGTCCCTGAGGGGCATATTCTACCTGCTCTGGCCACTGTGTTTGGTTCTGGGATGAACACCGCCCCAAGGCAGTCCAGTGAGACTCAAGTATGAGATGTTGATTTAAAATGAAGAAAAGCGTCTCTTTCTACTGGGCTACTTATGTTCAAGGGAGGGGCTTCCATAAAGGCTTTAAGACCAAGAAGTGGGAAACATTGAGAACCAATTTAGAAGCAGCCTACCACAATTTTTTTGTTTGCAAATGGACATCAATAAGCTGCAGTTTAAATGGGATGTCCATGTTTTATTTGATTCTCATAACAATCCCCACCTTTCAAAATTATAAGAATTAATTTTTACAGGTGAATAAATATGTTTGGAAATCAGATTTGCAGTAAATATGGTACTAGAGGACGATTCTATGCTACAGTCCCAGTGGGATGTTCATGTTCTGTGTGGCCCTGTAGCATGAAGGTTACTGATGAAATTTAGATTTGGAGACCTGTCTGCATTAACCACAGCAGGAGGGAATTTAGTTCAAGGTACTACAAAACCACTGGGAAGGGCTTCTGGTCAAGATGGCGGAATAGACGGTCCCCAATGTCACTCTCTCCCACAAATCAACTAATTTACAACTATAAAGATGTAACATCAGTCAAGCTGGGGCCACTGGAGCTCAGGGGAAGAAAAGAAGAGACCTATGGAACTCATGAAGGTGGGAGGAACCACAATGAGAGAAAGAAAACGCTGCTCTCAGCATTTCGGGCTGTGACCTCTTTAATGCTGGAGTGCATGGAGCAGGAGCTGTCAGAAGCCACCGCTGTGCCCTTTAGATGGAATTACTTGGAGGTGGAAGGGGAGATGAGGCCTTGGGTGGCCCCCAGGACAGTAAGACCACTAATAGGGTTCCCGTGGACCCATGCAGGAGCGAGGAGCCAGAACACCTGAAAAAAGGGGAGCCATTCAGAAGTCGGTGAGTCATCATCACAAGGGACCGCGCAGGGCCTGTCCCATGGGAAGTGTTCGGAGCATGGGTAGTGGGGGAGACAGGCCTACAAGGAGAAAACTGGGACACAGCAAGGACAGCCAATCTGCCCCCCTAATCAGCGCAGGACCACTCGGAGGAGACTGTTCGGGAATGCAGAATTGCATGGGGTGCAATTTGATGAGAAAACTCAGGCCCAGATCGGAGTTTCTACACAACCCAGGTGCACCGAGTACCTGGAGAGCTGGAAGTACCTGTAAGGTCAACCATTAAAACCTGAGCTGCACAAAAAGCTTTCCCTAGGGAAACAGCAGCAAAGCAGCAATTTACTCAACCACACAGCTCAAGTACTGGTTCCCACAGGAAGTTCCTCCATTTTAGAAGTAAGCAGAGGACAAAAAGTTGGTTCGGCTCAGGCACACTGGCAATGCCTTTGGGCCCACCACGGGACATGAGGCATGGAGCCAGGGGCAGGAACCCTGCCCACAACCACTCAAACGACCAGCACCTCAGGGCCCTGCCGAGGAACCTGAAGATTAGAGCCAGGACCAGACCCCACTCCCACATCCAGGCACACCACCAATGCCTTGGGTCCCTCCCAGGGACCTGGAGCTAGCAGCTGGGGACTGGACCCCCTTCCCAGACCCAGGCACGCTGTCGCCCGAGAGGCCCGAGACATGGAGAAGGGGACCAGACCCCCCTCCCGCAACCAGGCACACCTTGCAAGTGCCTCAGGGCCCACCCAGGGACCTGGGGCATGGGGAAGGGGACTGGACACCCCTCCTGCAACCAGAAACACTGCGCCAGTGCCTTGGAGCTCACCTGGGGACCTGGGGTATGGAGAATGGGACCGGATGCCCCTCCCGCAACCAGGCATACCATGCCAGCACCTCGGGATCCACCCAGTGTCCCAGGGTACGGAGCTGGGAACCAGACCCCCCATCCCACAACCAGGATCACTGCACCAGGGCTTCAGGACCTGCTTGGGGACTCAGGGCATGGAGAAGGGGACTGGACCCCCCTCCTGCAACCAGGCTCACCGCGCCACTACCCGGGGGCCTGCCCAGGGACTCGGGGTATGGAGACAGGGATCAGACACTCTCCACAACCAGGCACACTGCCAGCACCGAGGAGCACACCAAAATCATGTCCTCCATGTGGGTGGCCCACTACAGCCAACACAATATCCATGGCTGCCGCAAAGGTGGCTAGATGCCACAACCACCATACAGATGGTCCGCCAGCCACTGGAGGAGTGCATTGACACAAGAAAAGTCACCAGCAGAGATAAAGAAAGGTGGAGGATATCTCTCCCCACAGAGCCCATTTCAGAGTGACAGAAGAGGCATCTGCTCTATGATTGTATTGGGGGACCTGATCACATATCTCAGCATTGGACAGATGATTTGGGCAGCAAATCAACAAAGTAACCTTTATTCTTTCAGAGGGAGATAAGAAATCTAGGTGATTAGAAGGGGGAGAGGGGAGGGAAAAGGGGATGGGGAGGGATTGGACAAGGAACATAAAGAATAATTATGATTTGTAACAATATATATGCTAGTAACATTGATTTGATCAACATATCTCAATGTTGAACCCCAAAAATATGTACAATCAATTTTGATTCAATAAAAATTAAAATAAATAAATAAATAAAACCACTGGAAAGACTGAAGGAAGAAACACAGGTGGGAGATCCCTCACTAGCTCTTAGGTTTGCTGCTGCAACTGAGGCTGGAGACCAGGAAGTTGCTGCCACCTCTCAAGATCAGGAAACATCTGCCTGTGCCACAGCCCTCCCTCAAGAGTGTCAGGGGTGAAGGACAGTTCTCTAGTGGCCACCTTTTCTTGCTTGTATTCTCAAGAATGTGCTGGGACTACAACACCTTGAGATAAGGCAGAGCTGACTGGACCAACCTGGGCCCTGTACCAGTCTCCCCACCCCCACCCCAGAATAGGATGTTTTCAGCACTTTAGCCCAGAGAATCCTAGCTCCCCAGGGTATAAAACCCAGGGAGGCTGCTTTTCAGGGTCCATCAGCTATGGTGCAAGTGGGTCACATGCAGTCAAGATTCTATCCTCCACAATGAGTCTTAGGCTTCTGCTGTCCCTTGCTTCCTACCTGTAAGTAATACACCTGCTTCATGTAACGTGCTGTGAGTGTGTGTTCTGTCTCACTGGACTCAGACTAGTTGGCAACCAGCTGCCACTGGTCCTTCATGTAATGTGCTGTGAGTGTGTGTTCTGTCTCACTGGACTCAGACTAGTTGGCAACCAGCTGCCACTGGAGGTGCTGGTTAATCCTCCTTTGTGGGTTGTTAGTGACGTAAGTAACCTTCTCTTCTCTTTTCTTTTCTTCTCCTACCCCAGGATCGGTTTTGGAGTAGATCTACTGTGAGGACCTAGATGGATTCATTTCATCACTTCAGGTGGCGATAGTGGGATAAAGAAATACAAGACGAAGAAAGAGGAGAGGGGATGTTCCCACGCCTAATTCCCAGCCCTTCTCCTGGAGTTCAATCACTTTCCCCAGGATAAATTTCCTCTGCTTCTCTCTCTCCTTTTCTCCTCCACGGTAGATCCTGTCTTAGACCTCACCTTCCCTGAGAGAATTTAACTAGGACCTTTCTCCCCAAACATACTTAAAAAGACAAAGACAGAGAAACCTTTGTTCTGAACCCTCTGCTGCTCTCAAATGAAATAGCATCTATGGACAAATGGACAAAGTGTAGAAACAACGTCAAATAAGCTTTTTTTTTTTTTTGTAATCCATCATTATTAATACAGTACCATTATTTTAGATTTACTGAAATAAATGCTGAGATACTAATACCATCTTTTGAGTTCCTTCCAAAGAAGTCCCTTTAAAAGCTAGAATTATATTTGGGCCGGCCCGGTGGCGCACTGGAGAGTGTGCCGCTTGGGAGTGTGGCGGCGCTCCCGCCGAGGGTTCGGATCCCATGTGGAGACCGGTTCCCGCTCACTGGCTGAGCGCGGTGCAGGTGCAACACCGAGGGTTGCGATCCCGTT
>NW_007727355.1:452959-455733 GCF_000696425.1 Galeopterus variegatus
TTTGCTTGTTGTAACAACTTCAAAGGATTGTAGTTGTTATATCTTCTCCCCCCCCAGTTATTTTTTGTGTGTGTGAGTGAATTTATTTATTTATTTTTAGCTCCCACCAATAAGTGAGAACATGTGGTATTTCTTTTTCTCTGCCTGACTCGTTTCACTTAATATAATTCTCTCAAGGTCCATCCATCAAATGCTTTTTAATAACACACAGACGCAAACTAGGAAATTTAAATAATTGAGTGACTGAATGTGCTTACGTGCCTGGATCTCCCTAGCAAAAACTGGGAAGAAAATCTTTACTTTCTCTTTCCAGGCAAGGGATGTAGGATAGTATGTTTGGCGCCTCATTGCCAGTTGTCAGTGGCTTTTCAAAGATGGTTTTCCTAATGACATGAGCAGATACAGGTTCTGCGTCTCCCTTGGTGGTTTCCAGGAAGAATGAGGTGTTTAAACACCTTTGCAAGAGATGTAACCGATTATTCAGCAGTCAGCGTCAGATACGTATAGATTCCAGTGTGTTAAGAGGGACTCACTTCTAGGCCAGGAAGCAGCCAAGCAGAGAGAAATCCTGCCTGTGGGTGAGAAAACAGGAATCTTTTCAGCTCTTTGGCCTAAGGGAGGAAGAGTCTGATTTCACTGCAGAAACCAGAAATGGTTATTGCTTTCTGTTCTCCGTCGCCTACCCCCTTCATCTAAACCCAAATGAATTACTGCCCTTCCCCATGCCAGCCTCCACTTTGCCTCATCGTGTGCCAAAATCTTCTTGCCCTCGCTTATGTCGATTTGTGAAAACCCTACTGATATCATTTGGATATGTTTGTCCCCCCAAAGCTCATGTTGAATTCTGATCCCCAATGTGGCAGTGTTGTGTGTCATGGGGGGCAGATCCCTCATGAATAGATTAATGCCCTCCCTGGAGAGGGTGTAGCAAGTGAAGTCTTTCTCTATTAGTTCCCATGAGAGCTGGTTATTAGGAGGAGCCCAGCATCTCTCTCTCTCGCTTCCTCTCACATGTGATCTCCTTGTACCTGCTGACTGCCCTGCCATTTTCCACCATGAATAGAAGCAACCTGAGCCTGTGCCAGATGCAGCTGTCCCAGAATCATGAACAGAATAAACCTCTTTTCTTTATAAATTACCCCGCTTCAGGTATCCTGTTATAGCAACATGAAAAGGGACTAATACACCTGCCTGTCCTCCAAGAACTTTTTTTTTTTAATGGAGGCTTCCTTGGTTAATGCAGGAATTGTTCCCAATAACCAAGCTCAGTGTAGTCCCATCCTCATTGAAACTAGGCTGGCCCTGTGACTTGCTTTTACCAATAGAATGAGGCAGAAGTGACACTGGGTAACTTCCAAGGCTGAGCATTAAACGATCTGCAGCTTCTACCTGCACCTCTTGGAAAACTTCCTCTCGCATGTGGTGAGAAGTCCAAGACATGGGAGGAGCTGGGGTATGTGAACCTACTTTTCAACTGCAAAGTCTGCAAACTCTAAATACAGATCAAGTATTTCTGATGAAAACTGAGCATCTGAATTGAGATATGCTATATGCATAAAACACATAACAAATATTTGGAGACTTAGCATGAAAAAAAAGAACTAAAATATTAATAATTTCATGTCAAAATGGTAATAGTGAGGCTAAATTAGGTTCAATAAAATATATTATTAAAAATAATTTCACCTGTTTCTTTTCACTTTTATTAATGTGCTACTAAGAAATATAAAATAGGTGGCTCACATTATATTTCTATAGGATATCACTGCTCTGAGAAATGTTATAAATTGAAACCTCATTCTTAGAAAATTTATTATTTTACATAGACACCTAAACTTATCAAAAACATGAAACAGAAATAGAGGCATAATATTATTTTTAAAACATGTCTTATTTCATGTCTTTTATCCAAAATATTATAATTTCAACACATAAGCAATATAGAAAATAATGATAGGATATTTTGCATTCTTTTTCTAAATCTGGTGCATATTTCATGGTTGGTACACATCTTGAGTCAGGCTGGCCACATTTCAAGTGCTCAGTTGCCACACGTGGCTTGCGGCTACCACATTGGACAGTGCAGGTCAAAAAGAAAGAAAGGTCTGTGTTAAGTTTGTTGTCACTAGTTATATAAGTGAGCCAAAGATGGCCTCTTTTTATTGGCACTTTCTTATTTATTTCTTCACAGCAGGCTGGGAACCATTAGCTCCAAGCTCACCAGCATCAAACTCAAATTCTCACACATCCAATTGCTATGAATATAGTCCCAATAAGCATATTTTTAAGCCACTTAGAACTTGCCTGCTTTGCATGAAACCGCACCTAACATCTGCTAGCCATAGGCCATTAGCTATAGAATACCGTTGCTGCCCTTCAGAGTTCTTTAACCCAGAGCCTCCCCAACTTGCTGCTAAATGACATCACCTAGACGCATAAGTCCCGTCTCTGACCCACTCCTCCTCCATTAGTTCCCTTGCCTTTCTCCCTTCTGCTGGGTAGCCCTGATGGAGTCCTGCTGGAAGGGACTTCCCCCAAATGCAAACCTGTCCAAGTGCTTCTCAGTAAAGCTTGTCGTGCAATACTGCCATCTTGTGGTCCTGTCTTTTCCTTGATTAGCCCAGAAATCCTTGAACTCACCACATTCCTGTTAATCAAGAACCAATGATGTCATAAGTCTTGGCTTCTGAAATTGCACTTTTCTTGTCAAAAAATTTTTTTTGGTAGAAGGCCATTTTTTTTGTGTGTGTGTGACCGGTAAGGGGATTGGAACC
>NW_007727355.1:457028-457881 GCF_000696425.1 Galeopterus variegatus
CTTGGAAAATTCAGCTCCAGGCAAAAGCTCCAAGTCCCCATCTCCACATGTATCAGATCCTTCTGTCAATTTGCAGCTGGAGTGCCCGTTTAGCGTGGACCAAGCCAGCAGATGGATGATTGCTCTAACAATACATACAAATTAGAGCATTGTCATTATTTGAAATGCCCCATAGGAAAATACTGAACTGGATTTGAAATCCATTCACATCATTACAAGAAATTTTCAGGCTTATATTTGTCAATGAACAAAGAGGCAGAACTGGTTAGGGTCTTCAAATATAATTTCACTAGTAATTTTTAAATGGTTTGTAAAGAGTGGCTTTAAATTTCTTATCACCTGTTGATGCACAAAGTTTCTTGCCAATCATGCCTGTCAAGAATTTCAAGAAACTGGAAACAAACCAAATGTACATCAACAGAAGAGCAGGCACTTAAATAGAGGTATATTTATGCAATGGAATACTACTCAGCAATTTTTTAAAAAAAGAATAAACATATGACACACTCAACAGTATGGATGAACTTCATAGACATTATGCAAAAGAAGCCAAACCCAAAAGAGTACGTACTGTATAATTTCATTAATATGAAGTTCAAGAATAAGCAAAATAAATATGGCGCTAGAAGTCGGAATAATGGGCTGGGGTTATTAACTGGGAAAGGACAAGAGAGAGTACGTTAGGGGGGAAAGATGTTCTATACCTTGATCTAGGTGCTGGTGACAAAGGTCCACACACATGTAAAGTGTCACACATATGTAAACAATAATTGTGCACTTTGATGTGTATGTAAGTTACACCTCAATAAAAAAGAAAAAAATGCCATTAAAATGTTTTGAAACATTTTATCAC
>NW_007727355.1:459597-460449 GCF_000696425.1 Galeopterus variegatus
AAAAAGGTATGTACATACAAGAAAGCTCAAGTTTCTTATTAAAAATTTGAAAAAGATTTTATGAGAAAGTTTTGTATGAATCCATCAACATTATCACTTTCTACATGCACATTGCAGCAAAAATGAATGAGAAGCACCGGACTAAGGGGTAGCAAATGGGAATCCTTTTACAAATTCAGAAATTTTCAAGGCTCAGAGAGTTTCACATGTTTGTCCATATATTTACATTTATTTTCATTGCCTGTCTTCATAGCCTGTCTTCATAAAATAAATACATTCTGACATGAGTTGAAAGAGCAACCTCTTACCCCCCTGTTTGACCACCTCATAAACTAAAGTTTTAGGATAAAATCAGAACCCACCGTAGCTTTAACAACTTTGGGAATTTTACTCCATCTGTGTTTAAAGACCAATGCATTCATTCAGAGTCTCTAAAATGGATCTCTTAAGCCCATCGTGGCCAAGAGAAAGAGCTCGTGTTTCTCAACTTCACTATGCAGAGTGTACTTTCTTTAGAAGGAAAAAGTGAATATTCCAAAGCAGTAGAGGTCTGGAAAAAATACAAGGATGCTCACAAGAAAATGCAGAGGAATGGCACATCTGCACATTTAAGTCCTTCAATAAACCCATTCATGTAATTGTGATATCTCATATTTCTTGGCCTCTTTGTGCCTTCCTCCAATTAATGACAAAAGTGGTAGAGTTCACATGGCCCCATCCCGAAAAAAAATGTGGATAAAACCAGTGTCATTCATAAAAACGTGAATGAGCTGCAAAGCCCCTGCTGTCCCTCCCATTAGGTTTCTGTGCCAAATTGTAAGTTAGATCTTTATGTCATTTCTGAAAAGAGCT
>NW_007727356.1:0-631 GCF_000696425.1 Galeopterus variegatus
TTTGTCAATTTGGTATGGCTACCTCTGTGACTGCTCAGTTGGCCTCTAATGTCTTGTGTGTTTGGTTGCCTCAGGTCTTGGGCCTCTCTGGGGAGCCACCTCTCTGGTTAGCTTGAACTCTGCTGTGCTGTTGGATCACGCATTGGCGGCCCCACAGGGTGTGTGTTTTCTGCTGAGTCTCCACCTCCCTAGCCGGACATCTCCCTGCTCTGTGCTCACTAGGTGGGGTTGTTCGGCCTCACAGAGGCCACCCGCAGAGTGTTTGTGTTCTGCCAAGTCTCCGCCTCCCTAACTGGATGTCTCCCCACTCTGTGTGCACTAGGCGGGGCTGTTGAAGCTCGCAGAGGCAGCCCGCAGTGTGTGTGTTTTCTTCCAAGTCTCCGCCTCCCTAGCCGGACGTCTCCCTGCTCTGTGTGCACTAGGCGGGGCTGTTGGAGCTCGCAGAGGTGGCCCGCAGGGTGTGTGTTTTCTGCCGAGTCTCCGCCTCCCTAGCCGGACGTCTCCCCGCTCTGTGTGCACTAGGCGGGGCTGTTGGAGCTCGCAGAGGTGGCCCGCAGGGTGTGTGTTTTCTGCCGAGTCTCTGCCTCCCTAGCCGGACGCCTCCCCACTCTGTGAGCACTGTACTGCACGG
>NW_007727356.1:1455-3494 GCF_000696425.1 Galeopterus variegatus
CGCCACTGGCCGGGGGCTCGCCACGCCACCAGCCCCGCCAGAGAACTGCAGGGGAAGTGGGATGTGAGGCCGGCCTGCAGACCCTGGGAGACCCCGCGAAGTGGGAAGGCTCAGTGAGGAGCCAAGCCAGGCGAGGTGGGCAGGCCTGGCTGAGCCGGCCGGCTCCTCCCTGACCTGAGAAAATGGAGGCAGCCCCGGGCCGGTGACTGGCCTAGTGGGGCAGGCGGATGCTGGACGGGCGTCTGCCCCGCAAGCAAGGCCAGGCTGGGGCTCACTCACAGAGCTGGGCCGGCCGAGCGGCTCCCTCTCCATTTCTGCGTCATTCTAGCCGCCGCCGCCTCGGGCTGCTCACTCGGTCCCGTGGCATGGCTCGGGCGCTCCCAGGAACCTTCTTTAATGTTGGCCCTAAACCTCGAATCTCTAGTTGCTTTTTTATAGTTGTAGATTAGTTGACCAAAGACTTATTCTTTTTTTGTTGCTCTTGGAAATCAAATAGCACTCTGATAGCACAGCACACACCTCTCAGGCTCACGCTGTCTTCTGGCACCCCTGCTCCAGACCCGTCGCCATCTTGTCTCCCCTGTCATTAGTATTTTGATGGGGATTAAACTGAATCTGTAGATTGGGTAGAATGGACATTTTCATGATGTTAATTCTTCCAATCTAAGAGCATGGTATGTCTTTCCATCTTTTTGTGTCTTCTTTAATTTCTTTCAGTAGTGTTTTGTAGTTCTCATTGTAGAGATCTTTCACCTCCTTTGTTAAGTCAATTCCTATGTACTTTATTTTGGCAACTATTGCCAATGGGCTTGCTTTCTTGATTTCTTTTTCTGTTAGTTTGTTATTGGAGTATAAAAATGCTACTAATTTTGGGGTGTTGATTTTGTATGCTGCAACATTACTGAAATTGTTAATCAGCTCTAAGAGTTTTTTGGTGGAGTCTCTAGGTTTATTCTTGCTTTGCCTTCCACGGATATGTCACCCCTATTCCCCTGGGTGATGGAGCCGCCAAAGATTACTCAAAGCCCATCTCTTCTNTTTGAAACTGCAAGGCTTTGGAAAACCAGGCCCTGTGAAGTACATTTGCTTTATGCAAACTCCACATCTCCCCCATTTTATTTATTTAAAAGAAAAAGCAACAGCTATAGATCAGGTTTTCACAATTAAGACAAAAGCATTTAAAGCAAAGTTGGTATCATTTAGCATGGCAAGTCCTTTTAATTTACTTCAGGTGAGGACTGATGATGTCATCATCTCAGAGTGGCTGCATCGGCTTCATTCCAGGTGCTGTGAATTGGGTGTAATTACCAATTCTTGAAACTCCGGAATGGGATTCTGCTCAGTATAATAGTTGATTCTGAGTCCAGAGAGTTTGTTAATGTTCACCTATCCAGGATATTACTGTTTCCAAAGCATCTAGCCTTTTGCAAATTTTTTGATCAATTACAAGTCTTTTGTTTAAGAATAGGATGTCTCGTCCAAGTTACAAACACCCTCTTTAAGGCCAGGAAAATTTAGAGAACTGCTTTTGTAGAGAAAATGTTATTTCCCCCTTTATGATCAAGGCATTCCTCATAAAAGCATTGATGATCAATATCTTGATTGAAAAGGTCTTACTTTTCTTTGTATACATTCCACACTGCTGGGAAGACCCTTTCCCAGGTGGTGATGTGTCTCTCGTCAGGGGGAAAGATGAACAGCAGGATGAAGCAGCAGTTAGGCCAAATTAAGGCAATATGAAAGAGAGGTCAGCAACTTAGAAGTGAGACATGCTATTGTATATCCAAAATTTTAAATTGTATCTTGTAAAGAGAGATAGTGAATTTTCATTGAATTTATAAAAATAGCCATATTGTCATAATAATCATAAGGATACTTAATAACTTTATTAAATTGGGGGGGATCAAATAGAGAGAAAACAAATACTTGTATCTCTGTTTTAAATGATATTTTACCAAAATAGAAAGCTTAAAAGAGAGAGTGTTTTTTTTTTTTTTTTTTTTTTTTTTTTTTTTTTTTTTTTTTTTTTTTTTTTTTTT
>NW_007727356.1:3799-6998 GCF_000696425.1 Galeopterus variegatus
CCGCGCCTCCTAAGCGGCGCACTATCCAGTGCGCCACTGGGCCGGCCCAAGAGAGAGTGTTTTTTTAAATTTGGAAAACAAAACGTTAAGAGAACCAGCAATGTTTCTAAATAAGGAAATTGTAAAAACTCATAAATCTTTTAAATTAATTCACTAATTAACTTTTGTGTTGACCTTTGTGAACAATTTCACAAACCCATCAATTTCTTCATTAGAATTTTGAAAATTTAGTTTAAAGGTATGAACTCAAAATTTGTCAGGAAACTGTACCTATCAGAGTTTTTTCATGAAATATTTGAAAACAACATTTTAAAATTATAATCGAACCAAGATTATAACTGGTATCAATTATATCAAAACACAGATATTTAAGAACCCTACCCGATTTTGGAACACATATCCATAACACCTTTAGTACTGACAATGCTTTCCCATTTAGTCTAATTTATTAAATAAGCCAATTTTATACATTTTTAATATATCCTTTGAGAAGCTCCAGGGCCCTTGGAACTCCTGAAAGTTAGTTTTAACCAAGAGGTTAAGCTTTCAGAGTTTAGATTTGGAAAGCTTTGTCAAATAACAAAAGGCTTAAAGCACTTAGTTGAATAAAATCACAAATTATTACAAAAATAAAACCAAAGTGACAAAGGGTTTCAAAGGCAGAGAGCACAAGAAATTATCATGAAATAAGTTTCTTAAGCCAGTTATCTATGGGACAAAGAAACCTTTTTACCATTTTGTATTAAGAGCAGTCAAGTGAAAAGAACTCTAGTAATGTTGTTTGATTAGTAAACCCAGGCAATGATGTGTGCTGATAAGAACATTTTTATACATTCAGGCTAGTAAATAGGCATCCGTTTATCAGAGCAAATTATACAAAGCCCAGTTTGAGTTTTAGCTGTTTTTACCAGATACATATTTATGGTTTCCCAGCCAAAAGCTTGGTGTATTAGATCTATACTCTTATTAGTTAATGTTAACTAGGGCCTATGTGATATTGGGCATAGGTTTCCTTTCACTAGCCATTTTGGGTCCCAGGTTTCTAAGTGGCATTTGGAGCCATGTGGAGCTTAAGACAATGGCGGTATTTATAAAGATAACATCTAAAAGATACTGTTTCTCCCAGCATGGCCAGGAGGCAGAGCTGAGATAACAAGGAAATGTACTGACCTAGAGACAAATTTAGGTAAAAGGTTTAAATCAATTTTTGAAAATATGTTTATCAAAACTTTAGAAAGTTTAAGTCATGTGAACTTGAAAAGTATATTTATTTATTTAATGGGCATGCATTAATTATAAGCCAATTTGGTACCTTGCAAACAACACAATTACACATACAGACATGAACATATAACATACAGCTTGCACATGCATATATGCAGACATAAACAACAAGAACAAACAAGAATCTTATAGGTTTTGTTCAAGATGTAAAAAAAAGCTCACTAGTAAAAAGGACAGTCAGGTTTAGATTGTATTTTTTTTAAAAAAAAGCAAGATAACAAATTTACATTGTAAAGCAAAGTATGCAAGCTTCTTCAGGAAGATGCAGAGAAGATTTTCTTCCTTTTAAGAAAATAGTATAGAATTCTACCATAGGATTTTGTGAAGAAATACATAGTTGAGACTAGAAGAGAATTTAGAAGTCTGTTTAAGATAACCAGCTGGATGCCAGATAATTTGAGACCATCTAGTTAAAAAGGTAGGTTTTAGGTTATTTTTTGTTTCTCAGATGAGCTACTGAGCTTAAGGGCTGAGCTATTGAAAGCTATGTGGCTGTGAAGTTTTTAAATGTACCCCGGGTCAATTTGGAGCTTGTTGTCATTATTTTCATTACTGGTGGTCTGATGTAGGTCAGAGTGGAAGTGGTTGTTGGCACCATTGTCACTGATGGTCTGATGTGTACCATCCCTGGTGAAATGGATTGAGGTGTGATAGCGAGGCATTGAGATTTTGGGATCAGATTCAATTCCTTGTCTGGTTTGGGGTTCCGCATAAGGTTTAACAGCCTTAGCAGGAATCCATAGTGGGCCTGTGGGTGAGAGAACAGACGAATACCCTCTCCCCCATGTTAACAGTTCGACAGGTCTCAACCATTGTGGTTCCATTGGCAGGTGGTGGAATAAAACCAAGGGTCTAGGTCTCTTTTTAGGAGGTATAAAGTGTCACTCTGTGGCCGTTAATTTTTGAGAGTTACAATTTAAAAATTTTTGTGTAAACAGAGCTTTAAAGACCTGTTCATGAGGGGACATTCCTATATCTATATTACCCCTCCTTTGCTTACTTGAGATTTAAGAAGACCATTAGCTCTTTCAACAATCGCCTGGGGGCCGAGCCCGTGGCGCACTTGGGAGAGTGCGGCACTGGGAGCGCAGCAGCGCTCCCGCCGTGGGTTCGGATCATATATAGGGATGACTGGTGCGCTCACAGTGCTCACTGGCTGAGCGCGGTGCGGCTGGTCTCAAAAAGGACAAAAAACAAACAAACAAACAAACAAAAAAAACCAATTGCCTGGCCAGTGGGGTTAAATGGGATTCCTGTGACATGTTTAATGTTCCAGTTGTCAAAGAATACTTGAAAGACTTTAGAGGTGTATGCCGGTCCATGATCTGTTTTAATTTGATTTGGAATCCCCATGGTGGCAAAGGCAGAAAGACAATTTTTTTTTTTTAAACATGTTTAGCAGTTTCTCCTGTTTGGGCCATGGCATGAATAAGACCAGAGTAAGTATCAACAGTAACATGTAAATATTTAAGACGTCCAAAAGAGGAATAATGAGTGACTTCCATTTGCCAAATTTCATTACCTTCTTCTCCTTGAGGATTAACTCCTCCATGGGAATTAGACTTAGAAAACCTCTGACAATCGAGACAAGCACAAACAGTATCTTGAGCTTGCCTGTAAGTGATCTGATGCATGTTAGTCAAAGCTTGTGCACCCTGATGAAAAACCTGATGAGAATCAATAGCTTTAAGTGATCAGCCATATCATTTCCAATTGATAAAGGGCCAGGAAGACCAGAATGAGAATGCATGTGAGTTACATAGAAAGATGATGTCTTGGGCCGAGCCCGTGGTGCACTCGGTAGGGTGCGGCGCTCGGAGCGTGGCAGCGCTCCCGCCACGGGTTCGGATCCTATATAGGGATGACCGGTGCACTCACAGTGCTCACTGGCTGAGCATGGTGCGGCCGGTCTCAA
>NW_007727356.1:8572-14396 GCF_000696425.1 Galeopterus variegatus
TTTTTTTTTTTTTTTTTTTGATGGGGTGAGAAAATCCATCCAGTGACTCCTATTTGAGGAAGAAATTGGCAAAGCAAGCCTGCGGGACTATATTGGGTGTTTAAAATAATGAAATGAATGACTTGAGATTTAACAATATGTGTTAATTGTCTGGAATGTAAAAAGGATTCAATCTGTTTTAATTCTAATTTTGCTTCTTCAGATAAGTAACAAGGGGAGGACAGATCAGGATCTCCCTTCAAGGTATTAAACAAATGTTCTGATTGATAAGTAGGAATACCCATAGAAGGGCGGAGCCAGCTAATGTGGCCAAGTAATTTTTGTAAATCATTTAGAGTAACAGGCTCCTGAATATGGAAAGATATTCTTTGTGGCTGTATATTTCTCTGAGTGATTAAAAAATCAAGGTGTTTCCACGGCTCCTTTTCTTGAATTTTATCTGGAGCTACTTGTAAACCAGCATTATTAACTTGTTTGATTAAATGTAAATAAACTTGTGATAGCAGTTCTGGATTGCCATGAGCATTGTCAGTTTGTCTAGTTATAGCATCATGAAGACAATTAATAAAATCTATATAAGGCTCATTGAGTCCCTGTCTAACAGTAGCAAAAAGATTTAGTGGGAGCATTCCAGGGACTATGCGATGGCTCTAAATGTCCCATTTGTAACTGTTGTTTAACAAGTAAAGTAGCTTGATTTAACTTCTCCCCTTTAAGAGGCCACTGTTCCATGCAAACGTAAAGTAGCTTGATTGTAACTGTTGTTTAACAAGTAAAGTAGCTTGATTTAACTTCTCCCCTTTAAGAGGCCACTGTTCCATGCAAACCAGAGAACCAGGGGTCCATTGTATTTAGATGGTGGGAGTGTGGCCGTGGCCATCACGATAAATTTTGAAGATGTCCCAATATAAATATCCCATTGAGCAAGGAGTTCTTGGCCCCATAGAGTTTGAGGTAGATCTGGAACATAATTCATAATGGAGGCAGTTTGTCCCTCGGGGCCAGTACACAGCAAAGAATTTTTACTTTGATAAGGAATTTTGAACCCACCTAATACAGTAAGTGTAACTGGCAAAGAAGTTACTTTCCATAATGGAGTCCAATCCTCTTTAGCAATTATGGTAACCTCAGCCCCCGAATCTGTAATTAATTTTTGTTCAACAGATAATGTCAACAGTGGCTGAGTCTTATCTAATCTTTGTATCCAGAATGCATCAGGGGAAGCAAGAGGTTGAAGTTTAGATTTTGTTTCAGGAATTTTGTTCCAAGTCTTTATGGCTGCTCTAGTTGTTTGGTCAAGTAACATGTCCATGCTAATTTGAACCTCATTTCGTAAATTTTTTGAGTGAAATAGCATGTAAGGCTTCCTAATATTCTTGTAACCCTACAATATATTGAGCAGGAGTTAAAACAGTTTTTCCAATCCCAAGGGGTCATATTATACCCATTAGCAATTGATTCTAAGTATCCCTTAGTAAAAGTACTATGTAAATCATTTTCTGTTATGCTCTTTTTAAATCTTTCAAACGAGAATGGGAGGTTTTCATGTCTCGACTGAGTCCCAGTTCTTACAACAGGAAAGACATGATGAGCATCAACTCCTGTTTCCTTCTTTAAGACAGGACTCCATCAAGGGAATAAATGAATTGTTTCCCTCCAAAGGTGGAGGTGGGGGTAGAGGAGGAGGAGGAGGCGAGGATTGTTTTTCATCCTCTTTAATGGCATAAATATGTTTTTTCCTTTTCTTAAGGTTCTGAATAATTTTTAAAGCAATTCGACAAAATTTCTAAACCACTATAATCAATAATAATTTAGTGAGATGACAGTTAGTTACTTTATAACCTACTGCCTTAAGGAGACATAGAAGGACTGAACTATGTTGAACTCTCTTAGACAGTAAACTACCCATAATTGCAAGAAGAGATAGAAAACTGAGAGAGTAAGAAAGCAAAACTTCTGGGCAAAGCCCTAGCTAGACACTGAAGCAGGCATGCAATCGCTTAATCAAAAGCCACCCCTGTGATCCCCTTTACTGGGGTGAGTCCCCATTACCAGGATTTCCCTCTTGATGGGATGAATAGACGTCCTGTTTCTTTTCTGGGTGTGCTCTTTCTTTTCCCCCTTTTGTCAGAGCCTCCCTTTTGTTGGAATGAGTGGTGGACGTCCTGTTTCTTTTCCTTTCCAAGGCTTGGCATGTCGGTCTCCAATCCGTGGACCCAGAATTTGTCATGTCGGGGTCACCATCTGTTGCTTTGCCTCCCACGGATTTGTCACTCCTTTCCCCCTGGGTGACAGAGCTGCCAAAGATTACTCAAAGCCCATCTCTTCTGAGCAGTGAGAAGCCCCGAAAAGGGGTCAATCTCCCAGAACCCTCAAGCTAGAGGCATTCCTTCCATTTAGGAAATTACCCACAAATTGGGGTTCTCTTCCTGCATTTATTCTCCAGACCAGGACATTCCAGGAAGAGAACATAGGTGGGGTTTTTGCTAAGTATAGTTTAACAAGTGTAACAATAGAAGCTGGTAACATTCAGTAAGACAAGCAAGGTGACATTCTATAATGCAAGTAAGTCGATCCACTAACAAAAGCTTGATTTTAGCAAACATTTTCTTCTTACAGCAATTTCCCAGTATCTTTACATATCAATCAGTAACCTGTCTGTCTTTGAGCCAGCAACCTTGCTGTGTTATAATTCTTTATCTTACAACAGAGACTATAGCCTGGGGAAAATTTCCTATCCTTTGCAAGGTCAATATTTGAAACTGCAAGGCTTTGGAAAACCAGGCCCTGTGAAGTACATTTGCTTTATGTGTACTCCACAGTTTCTCTCTATATAAGATCATGTCATCTGCAAGCAGGAACAGTTTGACTTTCTCCTGTCCAATTTGGATGCCTTTTCTTTCTTTCTCTTGCCTAATTGCCCTGGCTAGAACTTCTAGTACTATGTTGAACAGAAGTGGTGAAAGTGGGCATCCTTATTTTGTTCCTGATCTTAGAGGAAAAGCTTTCAGCTTTTCCTTGTTTAGTGGGATGTTAACTGTGGGTTTGTCATATATGGACTTTACTGGGTTGAGGTACATACCCTCTATATCTAATTTGTTGGGCGTTTTTATCATGAAGGGATGTTGAATTTTGTCAAATTTTTTTTCTGCATCTATTGAAATGATTATATGGCTTTTGTCTTTCTGTTAAAGTGTATCACATTTATTGATTTGCATATGTTGAGCCATCCTTGCATCCCTGGGTTGAATCCCACTTGATCTATAGTGAATGATTTTTTAATGTGCCTTTAAATTTGGTTTGCTGATATCGTGCTGAGAATTTTTATGTCTATGTTCATCAGGGATATTGGTCTATAGTTTCTTTTTTTGTTGTGTCCTTGTCTAGTTTTGGAATCAGGGTAATGCTGGCCTCATAAAATGAGTTTGGAAGTATTCCTGTGTCTTCGGTTTCCTGGAATATTTTGAGGAGACTGGTATTAGTTTTTCTTTAAACGTTTGGTAGAATTCAGCAGTGAAGCCATCACTTGGAGCTGTCATCAAAAGTCCTCGGCTTTTCTTTGATGGAAGACTTTATGTTACTGATTCAGTTTCCTCATTTGTAATTGTTCAGATTTTGTATTTCTTCATAATTCAATCTTGGTAAGTTGTATGTGTCCAGGAATTTATCCATTTTTTTCTGTGTTATCAAATTTGTTGTGCATTTGTCCATAATCTCTTATGATACTTTGTATTTCTGTGGTATCAGTTTTACAGCTGATTAAAAATGATCTTTTTCATCTCTGATTATATTTATTTGAGTCTTCTCACTATTTTCTTAGTCTAGCTAAAGGTTGGTCAATTTTATCTTTTCAAAAAACCAACTCTTTGTTTCGTTGATCTTTTGAATTGTTTTGTTTTTTGTTTTTTGGGTTTTTTTTTTAGTCCCAATTTTATTTATTTCTGTTCTGAGCTTCATTCTTTTTTTCCTTCCACAAATTTTGGGTTTTGTTCATTCTTATTATTATAGTTCCTTGAAGTGCATTGTTAGGTTGTTGTTTGTTTAGTATGCTGTGTTTCCTTTCTCATTTGTCTCAAGGAATTTTTAAATTTCTCTTTTAATTTCTTCATTGACTCATTGCTTATTTAGGAGCATGTTGTCTAATTTCCATGTAGTCATAAAGTTTCTAAAGTTTTTCTTATTGTTGATTTCTACAGTCTCTCTTGACACTTGATAGAGTTTGGATGTGTTGTCCCCACCAAAACTCATGTGGAAATCTGATCCCCAATGTGGCAGTGCTGGAAGCTGTTTGAGTCATGGGGGGCAGATCCCTCATGAATGGATTAATGCTCTCCCTGGGGGAGGAGTGGTAGTGAGTTCTCGCTCTATTAGTTCTAAGCTGGTTGTTTAAAAGAATCTGGTACCTCCTCTCTCTCTTTTGCTTCCCCTTGCCGTGTGATCTGCTTGTACCTGCCGCTGCCTGCCACTTTCCACCATGAGTAGAAGCAGCCTGAGGCCCATGCCAGATGCAGCTGTCCCAGAATCGTAAGCCAAATAAATCTTTGTTTTTTATAAATTACCCAGTCTCAGGTATTTCTGTTATAGCAACACAAAACAGACTAATACAACACTGCTCTAATATAGATTGTTGTCTTCCAGTTTAGAAGTTGCCCTCTATGCCTGATACACAGTTGTTGTACTGGGGGGTCTCCATTCTCTGTCATCTTGTAAAATTCCTTTGTACTTCTTTTTACTGGGCCTCATCCTCATTGTATTCTATATCATTTTCTTTCATAGTTTATCATGTGTTGGTGGAACATAGCCTTTAGTAGCTTTGTGAGAAAGAATACCTGAAATGTTTTTAGGCCTGCACTTCTGAAAATGTTTTTATTCTATTCCCATATTTGATTGTTACTTTGATTGCACATGTAATTTCAGATTAAAAATAATTTTTCTTAAAATTTCTTACTACTTTATTGAGGTATAATTTACATACATTAAATATTTGCAGAGCTTAAACAGTCATTCCTAAAGATGCAGTGTTTTTTTGATTATCATTTCTTGTTAGCCTGAAGAGCTTCTTTTGGTGTTTCTTATAGTGCAGTTCTGCTGGTAATGGTTTTTCTCCTTTATCTGAAAAATGTCTTAATTTTGCCTTTACTCCTGAGGGATGTTTTTGCTGGAAATAGAATTCAGGGTTGACAGTTTTTTCTTTCAGTTCTTTAAAGATGTTGTTCTGTTGTCTTTTGGCTGCCATGAAAGAGGATAAGAAATGAGAAGAAATCTGCTGCCATTCAAAATGTTCTCTTGTATATAGTATGTCATTTTCCTTTGACTGCTTTAGATTTTCTTTATATCTTTGGTTTTTAGCAGTTTGATTATGGATGAGTCTAGATATAGTTTTCTTTGAATTTTTCCTCTTTGGGGTTCACTGAACTCCTTGAAGGTATATATTTATGTCTTTCACCAAATCTGGGATGTTTGTGGTCAATATTTCTTCAATTTTTTGGAACTGTTCTTATCTTCTGGGACTCAATTACCATTATGTTGGTCTTTTGATATTGTCCTGTTAAGTCCATAATGATCTATTCATCTTTTTGTTCGATCTTCTTTCTCTAATTTTCAGGTTGTGTTATTTCTATTGATAAAGTTTCAGCTCACTGACTCTTATTCTTTTATCTTTATTTTGCTGTTAAGCTCATTCACTGAATTTTTTATTTCAGATATTGTATTTATTCATTTAAAAATTCCTGTTTTTAAAGTAAATTTTTATTTTTCTGTTGGGATTTTCTATCATTTTAGTCATTTTGAGTGTCTCTTCCTTTACCTCAGTGAGCATAGTTAT
>NW_007727356.1:14779-16522 GCF_000696425.1 Galeopterus variegatus
AACACCGAGGGTTGCGATCCGTTGCCGGTCACGAAAAAAGACAAAAACGAAAAAAAAAAAAATAAAGTCCCCATCTGATAATTCTGATATCTGAGTGGTTTTGAGGTTGGGACGTGTTAATTTGTTTTCCATTGGAGTAGATCACATTCTCTGGGTTCTTTGTATGTCAGATAATTGTGGGTTGTGTCTTGATATAGTTAATATTATCTTGTGTAGTCTTTGAATTCTGTTAAATTCCTCTGAAGAGTCTTGATGTTTTTTATTTCACTGGCAGTTTGCTTCAGACCCTGTTAGGCTCAGACTGTAAGTCTTATCTCCTATAGGAGATGGTTCAAGTTTCATCATAGTTTTAAGTCTTAATGGTGCTGCATTGAGTCTGTCCTACACATGTACACAGTTAAGGAGTCAGCATGGAGACTCCTAACAGTGTTCTTAAGAATTAGGGGATTCCCGTCTTTAGCTCTATTCTCTTTTAGATTGCTGCTGGCAGACATCTGTGGTTGCCCAGGTGCTTTCCCTTTTTTCTGGCCATGCAGCAACCTTTGGGATTTCTATTGAAATTTTTGCTGTCAGTAGTGCAACATTTTTGTGATAGTGGCCTTCCCTTGGGGCAAAACTTCTAATCTCCCCCACAACCTTCCAAACAAAAACAAAAACACAAATACATGAAAGTCATTCCAGTGCCAGTTACTTCTCCAGGTTTCTACTCCTCCCAACAATCTGCTTCTATTTTGTTTACTCTTCCGAATCTACAGGTAGTTCTTTCTGATGTGTTTTTCCAGAGTTTATAGTTGCTAGCCCATTTTTTTTTTTCCTGACCGGTAAGGGGATCGCAACCCTCAGCATGGTGTTGTCTACACCACGCTCAGCCAGTGAGCACACCAGCCATCCCTATATAGGGTCCGAACCCGCAGCCTCAGCGCCACCAGTGCCACACTCTCCTGAGTGAGTCACGGGGCCGGCCCTAACCCAATTTGTTTTTAAGTCATTTTCATTTGGCTTTGATGCCAACCGTGGGCTGTCTCAACTTAACATTTTCATTAGGAATTCACTTGGTGTGATATCGAAAAAATTTTTAGTAAGAGATGAGATTGGAAAGGTATGTTAGGTTAAAGAGTTGCAGTGAGGAACTTTGCAGGGTTTTGGAAAGGTACTTTATAAAATATCTTTGTGTTTTAGGTGAGACACAGATTGAAGAAAAGAGATTAGTGGTTGAGAGACCTGTAAAGAAACTGTGGTCATTTTTATGGTACACTGTTGCAGCAACCTGAATTCAAACTGTGCTAATCAAGTTGGAAAGGAAGGAATCTATTTAGGACACATTTTGAAGGTAGATTAGACAAAATTTGGTAATAGGATATTAATGGAGAGAAAGAAATTAGATGACTACTGTTTGCTACCTAGGGATGATAATTATGTCATTAATTTAGATGCAGTATGCAGGTAGAAAATGTAGTTTGAGGAGAATAATAAGTTGAATTAGAAACATGTTGGGCCGGCCCGGTGGCGCACTGGATAAGTGCGCCGCTTGGGAAGCGCGGCGGCGCTCCCGCCCGAGGGTTCGGATCCCACATGCAGACCGGTTCCCGCTCACTGGCTGAGCGAGGCGCGGGAGCAGCACCGAGGGTTGCAATACCGTTGCCGGTCCCCGGTCCGGTACGGGGGCAACACTGAGGGTTGCGATCCGTTGCTGGACACGGAAAAAGACGAAAGACAAAAAAAAAAAAAAAAAAAAAAAAAAAA
>NW_007727356.1:17437-30216 GCF_000696425.1 Galeopterus variegatus
GAAAAAAAAAAAAAAAAAAAAAAAAAAAAAAAAAAAAAAGAAACATGTTAAATTCAAAGTGCTTGCTATTAATTCTCAGCAGGAAGTTGGAAAGTTAAAGAAGAACTTTGGAGAACAGGCCTGAAAATGTAGATTTAAAACTCTTTAACAGAGAAGTTAGATGAGGCTTCAAAATAGAACCTTATAAATGGTAGAAAGTTAAGATGTAAGTAAAAAAAGAGGAGTCAGCAAGAAAATTTGAGAATTGCAGAGACAGAAGAACCAGGAGACTGTGGTGTACTGGAGGCCAAGGGCAAAGAGTTTGTAGTCCAAAGGGCTGGCCAGTGGCATCCTGCACGAAAAAACAAACCAAGAGAATGCCATTATTTAGGTAAAGAGGGTTTTTCTCCCTAGGAATACTGAAAGCTTTATTTCATTGCAGAGATGAGGACAAAAATCATATTCCAAGGGGGATTAAAGAGTATGTATTGGGAAAAATAGAGGTTGTGAGTCTAGACCACATTTTAAAACTGGCAGGGATGGGAATGAGAGAAATAGAATGCTAGCATGAAGTGAGCTGAAGGGGAGCAGGGCCAGGCCCTTAGTTTTGTTGTGTGCTGTTGGGAAGGTACCTTTGGAGAGAATAATTGGTGTGCTAAAGTTCTAGAGTAAGTAGGTAAAAATAGGATGAAGTACATACACTGAGGAGGTTAGGTTGTAAGTATGCAGGAACATTTTCTCCTCTAATACAGGAAGGAAAGAGGGGATAGGTGCAGATTTGGAGAAGTTTTGCTGGGGAAAAGAGTGAGTCCATATAGGAGTGAGTTGGGAATTTACAAGGCATTGACTGAGAATGAGAGAGTTAGGAGTGAGGTTGATACTTCCCCTCTCAGTTATGACAGAAAATAATTGGACACCAATCTTCCTTCAGACAATAACTAGAAAAGCCAGCCAACCCCCCCCGACCCCCTCCCCAATATCTGCTTTAAGGTATTTGACAGGTAATGACTGAACAGCTAGGAGAGAATAGAAGCCTTAGGGTGATAAGGCTAGTATGTGGGGTTGTTTTTCTTCAATGGGTATATGCTGATTTTTGGAGAGATAAGCTGAAAAACTGAGCAGTGCATTTGATAGGCTCTTAGGGAAAGAGGGGTAGGATTGGAATTCAGGTCCTGCTAATGTGGGGTATGTGTGGTCCTGGTGAATCGCTCTTTTTGGGATTGGGACCCTGAAGGGCCACAACCTAGAAATAGGGATGAATTGACTATGGCTCTCATAGGTACTGTAGCTCTACTTTGAGTGCTTTTAAACTCTGAAAAAAGATTGGGTAACTTATTTTCTTTTTCTCAGGATCTTGGCAGAAGCAAATGTAAATCCTATTTGGGTGATGATAACATTATACTAGGCCTGAAATTGTTACTACTAAAATTCTGCATATATAATGTTCAGCCCTTAAGAAAAAACAGATAGGCAAAACATGATCAAATAATGAACAAAATCAAGTAGAAGGAACAGAAAATAGTATTAGGGTGCTTCTGATGTTGAACTTTCCAGGAGCAGACTTAAATATAGCTATGCCTACCTTGTTCAAAGAGATAAAAGACAAGCTTCAGCATTTTCAGCAGAGATCTGGAAGCTTTAGAAATTATTAAGTGAATATTCAAGGCTTGAATATTGAAAACATAATAAGTGAAATTAGGGACTTAATGGATGGGTTTAACAGAAGATTAAGTAGAGCTGAAGGAAGAATGAGTGAAGAGGAAAAATTTAGAGAAAAAATGATGGAAAATACTGAAGAGATTGAGGGACACATAGAGACATGGAGGAGATCAAAAGTGTATAATTGAAGTCACTAAGGATCAAGAGAGAATGGGTAGAAGTGATAACTGAAAAGAGAATGGCTGAAAACTTACCCAAACTGATGAAAGTTACTAAGCAACAGATTCAAGAAACCTTACCAACACAAGAAGGATTAAAAGAAATCCATATCTTGACATACTGTAGTAAATCTGTAGAAAAGCAAAGATAAAGAAAAATTTCAAAAGCTGCCAGGGCTGGGGAGAGGAAACAGTATACTTTCACAGAATCAACAGATAGACTAATGGCTGACTTCTCAACAGAAAAAATGGAGGCAATAAAACAATGGAGTGATTATCTTCCCGGTATTGAGAGAAAATATGTGACGGTTTAGCATTCTAAAATCTGAGAAAAATATCCTATGAGAATAAAGATGAAATACAAATTTTTCTAACTCAATAGTTTTTCAGCTGCACTATCCATTTCAATTGCTTGAAAACCATGGCTAGTGGCTACCATATCTGACGGTTTAGCATTCTAAAATCTGAGAAAAATATCCTATGAGAATAAAGATGAAATACAAATTTTTCTAACTCATTAGTTTTTCAGCTGCACTATCCATTTCAATTGCTTGAAAACCATGGCTAGTGGCTACCATATTGGACAGTACAAATACAGAAAAGTCCTATCATTGCAGAAAAGATAGCACTGTTATAGGTGTTAAGAAAACCCATGAGGATATTTTGAACATCATTCTGCCCCCAGCATGAAACTTTAGATAAAACCAACAAATTCTTATGGAAGTACAAATTAACAAAACTGAATCACGAAGAAATTTAAAAAAATCTGAACTATCTTATATGTTAAACACTTTTTATTTCTCTCTCTCTCTCTCTTTTTTTTTTTTGTGATACCTTTGTCTGGCTTTGGTATTTGGTATTGGGGGAATATTGTCCTTTCTCTCTCTTTTTTTTTTTTTGTGATACCTTTGTCTGGCTTTGGTATTTGGTATTGGGGGAATATTGTCCTCATAGAATGAGTTTCTATTTTCTGGAAGGGTTTTGAGGATAGGTATGATTTTTTTTTTCAATGTTTGGTAGCATTCACCAGTGATGCCATCTGGGCCTGGGCTTTTCTTTATTGGAAGATTTAAAATTACTAATTCAATTTCTTGTTATATGTCTGTTCAAATTTTCTATTTCTTCTTGAGTCAGTTTCAGTAGTCTGTGTCTTTCTAGGAATTTTTTCATTTCATCTAAGGTGTCTAATTGTCATAAAGTTGTTTATTGTATTCCCTTATAATCCTTTTAATTTCTGTAAGGTTTGTAGAGATGCCCCTTTTTCATTCCTGTTCTATGGTCACCTTGTGGAGGTGGAATGGACCCCTCCCAGTTAACAGGTAAGATGCCTACGCTGAAAGCACTCCACACACACCAAGAGAATTTGAGAAAAAAATTATTAGTCACGCAAGAGACGCCTGGGGACAGTAGGGTTGGTACAAGCATGTCTGGACTGGCTTGAGTGAAGCTGAGGGAGTGGGTTTGGCCTTTATAATGGCTAGAAGACTGGGGAGAAGTTCCTATGTGCAGGCTGGGGATTTGCAAAATTTGAACTTCCAGCTGGGGCCAAAGGCAGGGGTGCACATAGACTTTGTTATCAGCCTGTCCAGATATGGGTTCAAAGGGGAAATGGGAGGTGAGACTTAAAATAAATTGGAGGTCAAACATCAAAAAATAAAAAAGTGCAGTGAGACCCTGTTACAATTCCTGACTTTGGATTTTTTTTTTTAATTTCTTTTTCTTTTCTTTCTTTTTTTCTTCAGATTGGATAATCTTGTTTGATCTATCTTCAATTTTGTCGATTATTTCTTTTGCCAGCTCAAATCTGTTGAACTTCATCAGTCAATTTTTTATTTCAGTAATTGTATCTTTCAAGTTGGAATTTCTATTTGGCTCTTTTTTGTACTTTCTCTCTGTTGGTATTCTCTATTTGATTAGTTATTGTCATCATACTTTACTTTAAAAGTGGTTTCTTTTAGTTCTTTGAACATATTTATAGTAGCTGCTTTGAAGTCTTTGTCCACTAAGTTCAAAATCTAGGCTCACCCAAAGAGAATTTTTATTGAAATTGCTTTTCCCCCCTATCTATGGTTCACACTTTTCTGTTTCTTTGCATATTTTATGATTTTTTTTGTTGTTGAAAACTGGACAGTTTTGGTAATATATTCTGTATTCTGATTCCCCTCCCTGCCCAGAGTTGGAGGTTGTTGCTCTTTTGGTTTATGTGACTTCACTGGACTAATTCCATGGAGTCTATTTTTCCTGCAGTGTGTGGCTGCTAATGTCTCTGCTCACTTCTTTTCTTTTTTTTATTTTTCAGCCTGTCTTTCAAGTAGTTGTTCCTGGGTCACCATATCTTAGTGGTCAGCCTGTGATTGGTCAGAGGTTGTGTTTAAATTTCTTGAAACTATGAGGCTTCGACCCTTTGTCAATGGTTCTTATTTGGCTTGGAGAATGTGTTCAAGATTCAGGCAGTTTACACGTCCACCCTGGGTTTTACTTTCTATGTTTGCAAGGCCTCACATTTCTTTAGGGACGAGTAGCTCACTGCGGCCCTCTCATTTCTCTCCTTCTTGTTTACAGTATTTTACATGCAACAGTCTTCCATGCCAGCAGGAAAAAGTAGATTCTTAGCAAGGCTCACTTTGGATGTCTCATTCCTTGGTTCTTCATGTTAAATTTCTTGTTGGTCTGCTGATCTACTGCTTGCCATGACCGGTATTGCAAACTTAGGCTAACTGGGATATTGACCTTCCCTGATTTTTTTGCCCCTGGACTCACTATTTTTGACAATGCCCCTGGAGTGGAATTCTCCTTGTTAAGTGCCAAGTAAATTTAGTTCCCTCTGGCAGTGGAGCTGTCAGTCTTCACAGCTTGCCCTGCCCTAGTAGGCCTTCCATACCAAGGAGTTGGGAGTGAGTGTGGATGGTAGGAGCCCCAAGCTAAAACACCACACATGTCCACTGTTCTTACCAAGATTCAGTAGATTTTCTTGAACCAGGACTTCTCAATTTGTTTTATGTTTTTGTCAATATCCAGATCTTGAAATGGTTTTGAGAATTGTGTCTAATTTTATTGTTTTTGTTTTGGAGAATATATTTGTCACGTTCCTCATTCAACTGTTCTGGACATTCTTTCCCCTGCTTTCTCCCTTTTTCTCTCTCCCTCCATTTCTCTCTCTCTGTCTCTCATTTTTAAACATTTAAATTTTATTCAAACTGGTATTTATTCCAGAATGTGTTATGAAGTAGGGATCTACTGGCTTTTTTTTTTTTTTTTCCTTTTTGTCTTTTTTCGTGACCGGTAACGGGATCGCAACCCTCAGTGTCACGCCCGTACCGCGACTGGCAACGGGATCGCAACCCTCGGTGTCGCGCCCGCACCGCGCTCAACCAGTGAGCGGACCGGTCTCTATATGGAATCCGAACCCTTGGTGGGAGCGCCGTCACGCTCCCAAGCGCTGCACTCTACCGAGTGCGCCACCGGGCCAGCCCATAATGGCTTTTTATTTTTAATGGTGTTAAGTAGTGTCTTGACTATTTGTTGACTAATCTATGTGTTTCTCGTTGATGTGTAACATTATTTTTCTAATTTCAGTGAGATTTATTTTGATCCCATCCTTTTTTTTTCTTTATTCCATCAATTATACCCTTTTTCACTTGTTTTTCCTATCTCTTGCTTTCCATTGGCAGCTTCTTCGTTTCTGAATTGTCTCACCCTTTTCTCTTTAAACCAGTCTTTTGACTTTATCTCTTTGGGTTTTCTTCACTACGCAGGCTCATAAATTCCATCTGCTTTTGCTACTCGTAAGGGCTGAGACTAGGCTAAGACCAGTGAGACGCCTAAGGCACAGAAATTCTAGGAGGCTCTCACTCTTGGGTCCTGCAAGTGAAGGACTAGCACTTGTAAGACTTGTTCTGTTTCAGATTTTGCACTCTAGGTGCCTGGCTTGCCCCACCATAGTCCTGGACCTGCTACTCGTACTTCTCACTAGTATGTGTTTCTTGTAACCTGATTTCTGTCCCAAATGGGCTTCCTTTATTCAAATTTCAGAGCACCTCCTATGCACTGTGCTTTGTGCTAGGTTTGGTGAATATAAAGTGTCTCAAGACACCATTTCTTTCACTCACATGTTTCCTTCAAATTGATTCTTTCTCAAGTCTAATCCCTTTTCCCCATTTTTCATTATTCCTGTATTTTGTACCATGTGATATTGTTGACTTTTACTGCCTGTTCATCCTAAACCTAGCCCACCTCATAATGATAGCTATTTCCACAGTAGGACACCATCTTTAGGAACCAAAGGGCAGTGGGCAGTATATCAGTAGCTCTTATTCTAGAAGTTAGTGAGGACTGGAAATTGACTTGTACTTTCAATGTGTCACGGTGGGGGTGCCCAGGATTTCTCCAGGGTTTATGGGCCTTCACAAATATGTCATAGGGAAGGGAAGATTGCTTATTCATTCCTTGTCCTAGACTGTCCTTTATATCAGTGTACCCTTTCTTGGCAATCTCATCATTCTTAAACGCTTTGGGCTTTTAATCTTTACTCAAAAGGCTGGCTGATTTCTCTAAGTTGTGCTCCAATTTTCAAGGATCTGGTGGATTGCACCTTGTGGAGATATGTGATACCCCAGGAAGAATTCATCATCCTCTCTAATGTAGTGATGTTATCATCCCCTGGTCTCCTAGCTGGAAATCTCACACAATTGCCATGTCCTTGCTTGCCTCCAGATCTGCCTGATTGCCAGGTGGTGCCAGTTTGTCATGTGTAATACCATGCTAAGGGCTCCTTCTTTTCAGTGTCTGCCTGTACAGCTTGAGTTTGGGCCTGCCTTTCCTTTCACCCACCTGTTCCGGTTCTCTCCTGTGGTGCAGCTGCCACTAGTCTCTCTGAGTTCCAGAGGACTCTGAGTGCTGTGCTAGGTTAACTTTTCCTGAAACATAACTCTGATTGCTTGTTCTTCTTTTCTGCTCATTCATGCTTCAGAAACTCCTTAGTGCCTTTGAAAAACCGGGCTGGTGTTTTAGACCTTCCAACTTGTTTTAATTTCCTTGCCACTGCCTTTCTTCATATAGGCTGGCCTCTCTCCAAGTGGAATTGATGTTGCAATAACCTTCCTGTGTTTTTCTATTTGCGTCTCTGTTTTTGTTTCCTTCTGCCAGCAGTATGCTTTTCTCACATTCTTAGTTCATCCTTAAAGTCTTTCCTAAAGTTCTCTCGGATTTCCTGACCAGCGTACTCTATTTCCCTCCAATCATATGTATTTTTATCTATACTTTTAAAAAATGTAGTGCTTATTACTTACCAACTTGTATCGATTGTCTTTCAATATGATCTAAAGAATGTAATTAACCTTTGATGCCTGGCTGAAGTATTTGTTGAATTAATGAGTGGATGAATAAGTTTCTGGATTAAACCCTCAGATGGTCTGGACTCTGTGTGCCTTTTGCATTCCCTTGCTGCTTGTGTAAGGCCATTTCTTTCTCTCCTTTCTTGTAATTGGATTAATTTTATCTCTGAATCTCTTCATATATCAATAAGCAGTCTGTGACACTTTGTCTCTGTTGCTTCTCCTGGGTTAGTATTAATTCCAATTTAAGGAAAAATTACATCATTTTGGTGAAGGATGTGTGTGGGAAATTTAGAGGAAACTAGTGTTCAGAATGACATATTGATTCATTTTATGGGAAAGCAGGCTGCCTACCAGGATATGGAAATTTGCAAGTATAGACTTGACTCCTGGGCCTGTGGCCAGCAAGAGACAAGAAAGTAGAAGTTGTGATGACATGTTCAGTATCCAGGTGTCAGGCCAGGGGGCCAGCTGCAGAGCCTCACATTCCAGTCTGCTGATCCAGTCAGCTCCTCTTGTATTCTTAGAAGCAGCTGTCTGAGCTTCTGATCAGACAATTGGTTTGAGGAGATGGCAGGTAAGAGTAGGGGAATAGATGTCTAAGTACAAATATTGCCATTTTTTGAAAGCTTGTGAACCATCTGGAGTTTCCTGCATAGTTTTCGACCTCAAATTATGGCGATGAATTAGGTTTTGTTGATGAATTCTAAGGAATTGACTTATTTGGTTTCACAGAGTTACTGTACATTATTTGTCCAAGGTTTAAACTTAGTAAGTGCCACATCTTCAGCCCTAGTTTAGTACCTATTCCATTACAACTTTTAGATTCTAAGTCTTCATACCATTTTTTCAAAACCACCTTTTCTCCTATTTCTGCACATTTTACAAACTGAATAGAACTGTATAATTCCTTATTTTCCTTCTCATTGCCTCATTTGTGGAGATGTTTAGTTGAAGTGGCCCAAAGGAGCAGTCTAGTGGTACCTGGGAATGTGAAGGCCTTGAAAAGAAATTGGGGACAGATGGTGTGCTTGACTAACTGTCCAGGAGAATGTGACGGCAGGACCAGGTGGGGCACTGTATTGCCTTTGCCATCCAAGTTTTAGGTTTCCAAGAGGACAGAGGAGGCTACAGGTTAACTGCTGTCCAGTCACCAGTCTCTCTTTGGTTTCAGCTAGTTACAGCTGAGCTGCTTACGGCAGAAAGAAGGCTGAGCTGAGCAGTGGAGGCTCCCCTGGATCTGGAGAGAAGAGGCAATCTTGGAACCAGTAATGAGCCATCCTGACTACAAGCTGAACCTCCGGCCCCTGGGGACCCCCAGAGGTAGTGAAAGGAAAATGGAGTCTGCCCAAGCAACTGGAAAACTGAAATCCAAGAGGAATGGGTGTGGAGGGAGGGCGGCTCTTAGAATAGAGGGGGACTATAATTCTTTTGCTGACCTGTTAAATATTCTCCTGTGTTATTTATTCTTGAATTAGGTGTGGTCTTTTGTTGTCTTCATTTATTATTATATTGAGTACAGATGTTTAATTTTAGAGGGGGACTATAATTCTTTTGCTGACCTGTTAAATATTCTCCTGTGTTATTTATTCTAGAATTAGGTGTGGTCTTTTGTTGTCTTCATTTATTATTATATTGAGTACAGATGTTTAATTTTCTACAGAAAAGTGACTTTCTTTTAGGAATTCCTATGCTTGAAAAGTTTGTGTCTATAAACAGCAAAGCATACTGAATCCGTTATCCAGGTTATTTTCCTTACATGTTATGGTGCTGATTTAAAACTCATCTCATCTATGTGCATTTTTTTCATGTTTCCATACTCATTCTTTCCTTTTTGTAATTGTTTGAAATCAGGAGTTTCATTCTCTCGTTAATCTTTCTAAATAATAAAAAAAGATGTAATGTCTCTAGTTTTAAAAATACAGAGATGTCCAAGGAAAGATTGATTGCTGCCTCATGTTCCTAGGTGTGTCCTCTGTGGTTGGCCCACATGGTGTTGGTGTTTCGCCAGGTGACAAAAAGTCAAAGAGCAAGTCCATGCGAGGAAAGAAAAAGAGCATATTTGAAACCTACATGTCCAAGGAGGATGTTTCAGAAGGCTTGAAGAAAGGAACGCTTATCCAGGTGCTTAATACCTACTGGAAGGCTATTCCCTGAATATGTAGAATTTGAAGTAACATACTATTCATTAAACAATTTCCTGTTCTGTGCTTTGTGCTTTGGGAGAGATGATGACATAACAGACATAGGGCTTACTGCTTCTTAGACCAAAAGTGCATTTAGAAGTGATAAGCACTACAAGTCAGGGACTGGCAAAGTACCCTGAGATTTGAGAGGAGGGAGCCATTATTTCCAGTTTGGCTTGCCTAGGGATGCTTTATTGGAAGAGATATATTTGAGTCAGGCCATGGCTTGCTGCAGTTTGAATAACTGAAGATAAGAGAGAGCTTTACAAATGGAGGGACCAGGGTGAGCTACTAAGACAGAAGTGGAAAATAGGGTTTGGATATATGAAACATTGAATAGTTCAGGTTGCCCGCAGCATGTGGAAGCTGAATGACCAAGAAAAATGGATAAGGTTGGAAAGGAAACAGTAAACAGCAAAAGATAATATTTATCGAGTACTTTGTAGTTTATGAAATATGTTCACAAGCTAGTTCAGCAGTTTGGCTGAGCAGATGTTTATTGAGCATCCACTGTGAGCCAGGAACAGTTGTGGTTGGGAGTATACTGCATGAGTACTCTAGAGACCAAGGTGGATGAGACTGCCTTTCTGAACTGAAGAGCTTGCAGCCCAATGTGAGGAGGCAGTTATGTGAACAGATGATTTGGGGATAAAATGGCAGATGCTCAGATAAAAGGGTGATCAGGTGTATGGGACAGTGTTGGAGGGAATCTGGGGAACTGTTGACTGAGGTTCTAGAGAGGCTTCCTGTAGGAGATGACACCTGTGATAGGCATTGAAGGAAGACTAATTTGAGCCTATTAGATGAGTGATATGCATGTGGGAAGGAGGTACGGAGAGGCAGTGGCATTAATGAAAACATGACTTGTGAAACAGTATAGAGTAAGGCAGCTTAGGTCTCTTTGGGCATGAAATATAAGGCAGGTAGTAGGTAATGAGGCTGGAGAGGCAGGCAAGGTGACATATCCTTTGAATTAAGTCTATTTCATTATTCTTGGATTAGTAAAGAAATATTGCCATGTGCTACTTGGCTCACTTGAGTATGTTGACTATGTCCCATTTTCTCTTATTCTGAGAGCCCAGCTTCTATATTTATGTTTTTGGCTGAAAATCCATCTAATTAACAGATACTATCATTTTCTTTTCTTTTTTTTTAATCACCTTTCTATATTTGCTTGTGGTCAAGTGCACATGTGATTGATGTAGACTCTTGAATGGAAAACTGGCTTTTAACAAGCGAGTTGATCTTTCTTATTCTAGGAGTACTGTTATGATTCCCCTTGATTTTTTAAAAATTTAATTTAATTTTATCAATATACAATGTAGTTGATTTTTGTGTCCCTTTACCAAATCCTCCTTCCCAACTCCCACCTCCATCAACAACATATCTGTTCGCTTGTCTTAACAAGTTCAAGGAATTGTGATTGTTGTGTCTTCTTCCCCACCCCCCATTTGTTTGTGTATTTATTTATTTATTTTTAGTTCCCACAAATAAGTGAGAACACGTGGTATTTCTCTTTATGTGCCTGACTTACCTCACTTAATGTAATTTTTTCTAAGTCGATCCATGTTGCTCCGAATGGTAGTATTTCACTCTTTTTTATAGCAGAGTTGTGGTATTACATTGTGTGGATATACCACATTTTCCTTATCTACTCATCTGACAATGGACATTTGGGCTGGTTCCAACTTTTGGCTATTGTAAACAGTGCTTCAATAAACATTGGTGTATAGGTATCCCTTCGACATGTGATTCCCATTCCTCTGGGTATATTCCCAGCAGTGGAATAGCTGGGTCATATGGTAGATCTATCTGTAATTGTTTGAGGAAACTCCAAACCATTTTCCATAAAGGCGGCACCATTTAGCAGTCCGGTTCCTTTTTCTCCACAACCTTGCCAGCATTTATTATTCTCAGTCTTTTGGATATTAGCTGTCCTAATTGGAGTGAGGTGGTATCACTTACCATCTGGTTTTGATTTGCATTTCCCGAATGCCGAGTGATGTTGAGCATTTTTTCATGTGTCTGTTGACCATTCGTATATCTTCCTTTGAGAAATGCCTATTCAGCTCCTTTGCCCGTTTTTTAATTGGGTTATTTGCTTTTTGCTGTAAAGTTGAGTTCCTTGTATATTCTGGATATTAATCCTTTGTCAGATGTATATTTTGCAATATTTTCTCCCACTCTATTGGTTGTCTTATAACTCTGTTAATTGTTTCTTTTGCTGTGCAGAAGCTTTTTAGTTTGATATAATCCCATTTGGTTATTTTTCCTTCCTTGGTTGCCTGTGCTTTTGGCATTGTATTCATGAAGTCTGTGCCCATTCCTACTTCCTGGAGTGTTTTCTTTAAGGAGTTTTGTTATATCAGGGTGTATATTAAACTCTTTGCTCCATTTTGAGTTGATTTTGGTATATGGTGAGAGATATGGGTCTAGTTTCATTCTCCTGCATATGGATATTCAGTTTTCCCAGCACCATTTGCTGAAGAGGCAGTCTCTTCCCCAATGTGCAGATGTGGTGCCTTTGTCAAAGATCAGATGGCTGTAGGTGTGTGGGTTGATTTCTGGATTCTCTATTCTATTCCATTGATCTTTGTGTTTGTTTTTATGCCAGTACCATGCTGTTTTGATTATTATATCTTTATAGTATAGTTTAAAGCCAGGTAGTGTTATGCCTCCAGCTTAATTTTTTTTGCTCAGAATTGCTTTGGCTATTTGTGGTCTTTTGTTATTCCATACAAATGTTAGGATAGTTTTTTCCAACTCAGAGAAAAATGTCATTGGAATTTTGATGGGGATTGCATTGACTTTGTAGATCACTTTCTGTAGTATGGACATTTTCACAATGTTAATTCTTCCAATCCAAGAGCATGGGATATCTTTCCATCTTCTTGTGTCCTCTTTAATTTCTCTCAACAGTGGTTTGTAGATCTCTTTGTAGAGATTTTTCACATTCTTGGTTAACTTTATTTCTAAGTATTTTATTTTTTGGTGGCTATTGTAAGTGGGCTAGCTTTCTTGATTTCTTTTTCTACATGTTCGCTGTTGGAGTATAGAAATACTACTGATTCTTGTGTGTTGATTTTGTATCCTGCAACTTTGCTGAAATCATTTATCAACTCTAGGAGTTTTTTTGTAGAGGTTTTAGGCTGTTCGATATATAGGATCGTGTCATCTGCTAATGGGGACAGTTTGACTTCATCTTTTCCAATCTGGATTCCCTTTATTTCCTTCTCTTCTCTGATTGCTCTGGCTAGTACTTCCAACACTATGTTGAATAGGAGTGGTGAGAGTGGGCATCCTTGTGTAGTTCCTGTTCTTAAGGGAAAAGCTTTCCCCATTCAGGATGATATTGGCAGTGGGCTTATCATATGGCTTTAATTATGTTGAGATACTTTCCATCT
>NW_007727356.1:31216-32220 GCF_000696425.1 Galeopterus variegatus
ATTTCATCTTTTCCAGTCTGGATGCCCTTTATATCCTTCTCTTCTCTGATTGCTCTGGCTAGTACTTCCAACACTATGTTGAATAGGAGTGGTGAGAGTGGGCATCCTTGTGTAGTTCCTGTTCTTAAGGGAAAAGCTTTCCCCATTCAGGATGATATTGGCAGTGGGCTTATCATATGGCTTTAATTATGTTGAGATACTTTCCATCTATACCTAACTTGTAGAGAGTCTTTATCATGAAAGAATGTGTAAAATGCTGTAAAATTTTGTAAAATGCTTTTTCAGCATCTATAGAGATGATCATATGGTCTTTGTCTTTGATTTTATTTATTTATTTTTTAAAAGGTGGCTGGTAAGGGGATCTTAACACTTGACTTGGTGTTGTCAGCACCACGCTCTCCCAAGTGAGCTAACTAGCCATCCCTATATAAGGATCTGAGCCTGTGGCCTTGGTGTTATCAGCACCATACTCTCCCAAGTGAGCCATGGGCTGGCCCATGTCTTTGATTTTATTGATGTGGTGTATCACATTTATTGATTTGCATATGTTGAACCAACTTTGCATCCCTGGGATGAATCCCACTTGATCATGGTGTATAATTTTGTGTATATGTTGCTGTATTGTGTTAGTTAGTATTTTATTGAGGATTTTTGCATCTATATTCATCAAGGATATTGGTCTGTAGTTTTCTTTTTCTGTTGTATCTTTGTCTGGTTTTGGTATCAGGGTGATGTTTGCTTCATAGAATGATTCTGGGGAATGGCCTCTGTTTTCAGTCTTTTGGAATAGTTTGTAGATAATTGGTATCAATTTCTCTTTGAAGGTTTGGTAGAATTCTGCAGTGAACCCATCTAGTCCTGGGCTTTTTTGTGCTGGGAGCCTTCTGATAACAGCTTCAATCTCTTTAATTGTTATTGGCCTGTTTAGATTTTCTACATCTACTTGGCTCAGTTTTGGTAGTTTGTGTGTGTCCAGAAATTTATTCAGACCAATATCCTTGATG
>NW_007727356.1:33740-34593 GCF_000696425.1 Galeopterus variegatus
ATGATGTATCTTTATTTTCATTAGTTTCAATAAATTTTTTGATTTCCTGTTTGCTTTCTTCTTGGACCCATATGTCATTAAGTAGAATGCTGTTTAATTTCCATGTGTTTGTATAGTTTCCAGAGTTTCATTTTTTATTGATTTCTAATTTCAATCCATTGTGATCTGAAAAAATAGATGGAATAATTCCAATATTTTTGAATTTGTTGAGACTTGATTTGTGACCTAACATGTGATCTATCCTGGAGAATGTTCCATGTGCTGATGAGAAGAATGAATATTCTGAGGTTGTTGGATGGAATGTTCTGTAGATATCTGCCAAGTCTAATTGGTCTAAAGAGTTGTTTAGATCTTGTGTTTCTCTGCTGATTTTTTGCCTAGATGATCTGTCCAATATTGAGAGTGGGGTGTTCAGGTACCCTGCTGTTATGGTATTAGTGTCTATTTCATTCTTTAGGTCTAATAGTGTTTGCTTTATAAATCTGGCTGCTCCGACATTGGGTATGTATATACTTATGATTGGTATGTCTTCTTGATGGATAGATTTTTTTATCATATAGTGGCCTTCTTTATCTCTTTTTATGGTTTTTGGTTTAAAGTCTATTTTATCAGATATAAGAATAGCTACTCCAGCTTGTTTTTCATTTCTATTTGCATGGTATATCTTTTTCCATCCTTTCACTCTTAGTCTATGTGTGTCTTACAGGTGAGGTGAGTTTCTTTAAGGCAGCATATAGTTGGGTCCACCTTTTTAATCCAGTCAGTCAGTCTGTGTCTTCTGAGTGGGGAATTTAATCCTTTTACATTTAGAGTTATTACTGAAAGGTGTTGATTTACTCCTAGTGTTGTTTTT